>NC_092149.1:60012876-60312876 GCF_045791955.1 Oncorhynchus clarkii lewisi | reverse complement strand
TTCCATTACCCACAACTGGAGGAGGGGGTGTTTGTCATACCTGGATGCACCTGGGAGCTGCATCATACAGGGGAAAGGGGAGAGTCTATGTCTATGGCCTAGATCCTTAGCTATACAACATCAACCAATCAATCAATGAAACAATCAATGAAACAATATTGACAGAGGTAGCAGTGAGGTAGCAGTGAATTAGCATTCAGCTGTGCTATGTCTGTGCTATAGGGGTACAGCTTAGTGGGAAAAAATGGTGTTTGACAGTGTCACGTTCTGACCATCATTCGTGTGTGTTTTCCTTTTTTTAGTGTTGGTCAGGACGTGAGCTGGGTGGGCATTCTATGTTGTGTGTCTGGTTTGTCTATTTCTATGTTTGGCCTGATATGGTTCTCAATCAGAGGCAGGTGTTAGTCATTGTCTCTGATTGGGAACCATATTTAGGTAGCCTGTGTTGTGTTGGGTTTTGTGGGTGATTGTTCCTGTCTTTGTGTTTGTGGCACCAGATAGGACTGTTTTGTTTTTTTCACGGTTCTTGTTTTGTAGATTGTTGTACTTTCATCTTTATTAAAGATGCACAAAACTAACCACGCTGCATTTTGGTTCGCCTCTTTCCCCAGAAGAAAACCGTTAGAAAGGATACAATGCTATTTCACATTAAACAAATTGACAACAGACTTTCAGCACGCTTACAGCGAAGGACACTCAACAAGCAAAGCACTTACACAAATGACTGATGATTGGCTGAGAGAAATTGATAAAATGATTGTAGGGGTTGTCTTATTAGTCTTCCATGCAGGTCTTGACATTATCAATCATAGTCTGCTGCTGGAAAAATGTATGTGTTATGGCTTTACACCCCCTGCTATAATGTGGATAAAGAGTTACTTGTCTAACAGAACACAGAGGGTGTTCTTTAATTGAAGCCTCTCAAATATAATCCAGTTAGAATCAGGAATTCCCCAGTGTAGTTGTTTAGGCCCCTTGCTTTTTAAAATGTTTACTAACGACATGCTACTGACTTTGAGTAAAGCCAGAGAGTCTATGTATGTGGATGACTCAACACTATACACGTCAGCTACTACAGCGACTGAAATGACTGCAACACTTAACAAAGAGCTGTAGTTAGTTTCAGACTGGGTGGCAAGGAATAAGTTAGCCCTAAATATTTCTAAAACTAAAAGCATTGTATTTGGGACAAAACGTTCACTAAATCCTAAACCTCAACTAAATATTGTAATACGTAAATGTGGAAATTGAGCAAGTTGAGTTGACTAAACTGCTTGATTATAAACTGTCATGGCCAAAACATTGATTCAGTAGTAGCTAAGATGTGGAGAAGTCTGTCCATAATAAAGCGATGCTCTGCCTTCTTAACAACACTATCAACAAGGCAGGTCCCTCAGGCCCTAGTTTGGTCACAACTTGACTACTGTTCAGTCGTGTGGTCAGGTGTCACAAAAAAAGACGTAGGAAAATTGCAATTGGCTCAGAACAGGGCAGCACGGCTGGCCCTTGGAGAGCTAACATTAATAATATGCATGTCAATCTCTCCTGGCTCAAAGTGGAGGAGAGACTGACTTCATCACTAATTGTATTTATGAGAGGTATTAACATGTTGAATGCACCGAGTTGTCTGTCTAAACTACTGGCACACAGCTGGCCCCTGGAAATGCTCTTTAGACAGAGTCCTATAATACCACAGGAGGTGGCAAGGGTCTGATGTGTGGCTTTAGCCCTCAAAGGTTCAGCCTGGGCCACCCCTGTGGTGTAATCCCTCTCTGTTCCCTGCATGGGAGAGGAGGGAACTGAAGCTCTGATCTCCCCCAGAGATGGAGCATCACCATCGGGTGTGAAAACCCATCTGGGCTGGGGGTGTGTGGATGATGGGGGACTTCAGAAGTGAAACTGTAACTGCACATCTATCTGCTGGCCTTTCATCCTTCTCCATTCTGTTACATAAGCAGAGTTCTCATAGTGCTATCCGGTCGATACATCCTTTTGGTCAACACAATCCTTGCTGACCCTCCTTAACACAAGATGCGCTTACACAATGATGCCAGGTTATGACAGGGAAAAATTAGAGGAGAGGGGAGAAAGGAGAGGAGGGGAGGGGGTGAGGAGAGGAGAGGGGGAGAGGGAACTGGGTAGGGTAGTGTAGGACCGCCAAAGTGCTACTCAAATCTGGTCTGGTGTGTTCAACGTGTACTCTCTCTGTAACGGTTGTCGTATGAAGAAGGTGTGGACCAAAGCGCAGCGTGGTAAGTGCTCATGTTATTTTTTATTTAAACTGAACACAAAACAAAATAACAAAGAGAATGAATGAAAATGAAACAGTCCTGTCAGGTGCAGAAACACAAAACAACTACCCACAACCCATAGTGGGAAAACAGGCTGCCTAATTATGGTTCTCAATCAGAGACAACGATAGACAGCTGTCCCTGATTGAGAACCATACCCGGCCAAAAACAAAGAAATATAAAAACATAGAACGCACACCCTAGTCACAACCTGGCCTAACCAAAATAGAGAATAAAAAGCCTCTTATGGCCAGGGCGTGACACTCTCTCATCACTCAAAAACCCCTCCAATCGCCAACCGGCCCCTCTCTTCTGAAATGAACCAGGATGTGTGTAAGGATTTTAGGACATAGATCTATTGTTTTTAAGGATCCCTGTTGTTGAAGTCAGCCTGGGGTTCAGGTGGGAGATGTCCTGGTGTAATCACATTGATACTGAGGTTCCCCAGACACACATAGGGACAAAAGGTCACTATAGCTTCTCTTCATTACTGTGGACAACTGACCTATTGACCTCTCAGGACCCACACACGTACCAAGCCCACACACTTACCGGTTGTCCACCTGAATACTTGTTCCGAGAGCACACTAGCCTCAACTAACAAGTAAAAAGGAAAGGGTATTGACCCTCCACCTACATGTCCAGACAGGGATAAACAAAGGATGATGTCGATTGGAGTTACTTACATTAAAGCTCCATACAGGATCAATGCAGTGGGTGGAAGGATATATGACAGAGAGGTCAGTAGACTAATAGGGAAGTCCCCATTTTGTCCCCTCCAGCTAAACATATGTCCGGATAAACATACAGTACCAGTCAAACGTTTGGACACACCTACACACCACACCTATTCAAGGGTTTTTCTTTATTTTTACTAAATTCTAAAATATAAAATATATTTGGATTTGTTTAACACTATTTTGGTTACTACATGATTCCATATGTGTTATTTCATAGTTGTGATGTCTTCACTATTATTCTACAATGTAGAAAATAGTAAAAATACAGAAAAACACTTGAATTAGTAGGTGTGACAAACTTTTGGCTGGTACTGTATGTTTTTTTATTAGTTATTATTATGATTTAACACTTGCACTTGTCCTTTCCTACTAGCACTGACTTTGCTGATAACTACTTTGAGGAAAAATATACTTACTATGACTATGATATGTGGTTGTCTGACCTAGATGTCTTAAGATGAATGCACTAACTGTAAGACGCTCTGAATAACAGCATCTGCTAAATTACCAAAATGTAGTGCACTACTTTTGACCCGGGCCCATAATCAAAAGGAGTGCACAATGTATGGAATAGGGTGCCATTTGGGATGCATGTTAAATGTGATGGCCCCCATTACCCCTACTTCCAAAGCTGTGCCTTCTCAGTGACCACAAACGCTGACTCAATATGACATGGTGTCAACATGTTCACAACTTCTCTACAACATTATAACGACATTACAATAATGTTCTAGACAGCTGTGAGGACATGCTCCAAACAGAAGCAACCTCCTAACTCCTCTCTTTATTGTCTTCATCCCATCTGATAGGGATGTTCCATTGTGGAGCTGTCACTGACTACATCCCAAATGGCACCCTATTCCCTTCATAGTGGGTCTTGGCCAAAAGTATATAGGGAATAGAGTGCCATTTGGGACGCAGATACTGTCGGCTGAATGGCTGGCTGGTGTAGGAAGGAGCAGGAGGAAATAAAGAAGTCACATCCATCCATTCTGTTTGTATATCAGCCCTCTGTCTGCTCCCTCTCTCTCATCCACATTAAGAGACAGCTATACAGACTCCTCAGAATAAGAGCCTCGTCACAGACGTTGACTCAATTTCCAGTTCTATCTGTCAGTGTGGCGGGGAAGGTAAGTCTAACAGACAGACAGACAGACAGACAGACAGACAGACAGACAGACAGACAGACAGAGAAAGACAGACAGAGACAGACAGAGACAGACAGACAGACAGACAGAGAGACAGACAGACAGACCCAGTGAACCCACTGTGGGTTTATCATAATGTCTACTTAATAAAGGCCTGCATGGGATCAATAGAGACGGAGATGGTACAGTCATAGAAATAAGTACTAGAACAAGATTCCTCATTCAAGCCAATGGGCCTGTAATGATATTGAGATAGAGAATAGTACCTATTTCAATGGATACAGTACAGTGTGTCTAAGGCTGGAGTTACTGTCAGAGATGAGAGATGAGAAATGGAAGATGAAAGTGAATAATTGTGCCTGCCTGACTTTCAAGCACTGCTTCTAGCCAGCCAGCCGGGCAGGCAGGTAGAGGGACGGAATGGTCTGTATTGCTCTCTGGGTGCTACTAACTCATACTGTATACAGTACCCTGTGACTGTGGACTGGACATAAATACATGTAACACCCTGTTAAAACCATGTATTAGAAACACTATGTTTACTACAGCTTTGCTGTTGAACATATTGTAGCGACCCGCACAGACAGCTGTGTGTTATGTGTTAGGCTATTAGTTGGTTGTGTTGTACACAGTGTTCGCGGGGTCCGCCATGCCAATCAACCTGCTATCTGCCAATCAAGGGAATGCCTGGAATGTTCTGATGCCGGGCATCCTGGTGGTTGGTGGAGTGGCGTGGAGGGGGGTTGGGCAGGGGGATGGAACATTGGAAGTTAAGACCAGGTTTAGCCATTGTTCTCTCTCTTACGTCTGGCCTTCACAAGAGAATGTCACGGTTGTTTTATAGGGTATCCTTCATTTATTTGGCGTGGGCTACGGCCAAACAGTAGCCTGTGTGGAGTTGGGTTAATAAACCGGAAATTCGTAAACTCACTCTTCTGTCTGGACAATTGTTCCTTCATGATCTAGTCAGGTCATTACAATATTTTGTAATTGCATTGCATCAAACAAATGTGTTGCTTTCATGTGCAGAATTTAAAGAAACAACCTGTCAATCATTTAAGAGACACTGTTGGTTTTAATTAGTTTGACCTTTTACGTTCAAGTTAACTAAAATAACATGGTTTAGTTTAGCCAATTAGAAGCTGTTTTAAGTATTTGGGCCTCTCACGTGAACTCTCGGTTTGCTGTTATGAAGGAATGCTTTGAAGGGCACATGAACGAGTGATGCTGCTCGAGATTTGAGGGAAAGGGAGATGGACACTATTTGTTGAGCATAAACTTTTACATCTCAAGAGATTTACAAACTGAATTAGCTGTTGCTTAATTTTACTTACCTGCTACAAGTCTAGAGAAAGTCTAGTGAAACCTCAATCTATCAAATTTAACTGAATTTACCTGCTGTGGAGAATTTGCTAGCCATCGTCGGTTAAACAAGAATTAGCCTGGCTTTCGTCGGATTGAGAGCTCAAAGGGAGCTGCTTTGTTCCGAGATGAGTAAGGACTTATTTTCAAGACACTAGACATCTCTTCTGTTGCATGCAGGGCATTTTCCGCCATGTATTATAGATGCGCATCAGCCTTGGGAGTTATTGTTTTCTATGTGAGTAACATTGGGTTGTTTCATTCATTTTCTGTATCATTGGTCATACCTTCACTGAACTCCAAGGTGCGCTAACTTTAGCTTGCAAGCTTGCTAGGTCGACCAGTGTCAATGACAGAGTTCTATAAGGATGTTCTCTATACCTAGGGGGTTCTATTAACTGTATTCAAAGTGTGGTTTTATTTCATCGAGTCATACTGCATTCATTCTTATTGCATGTGAGAACATTCTGAAAACTGTACTCTAAGCCTTTATATATCTATACTGTATATTAGTAATAATGACCCTCTTGCCTTTTCCTCCTAGCGAGTCACTATCATACAAGTTTGGATTTGACTGAGATGTCCTTTTCACCAATATTTCCATGCTGATTCATCCGAGCCTTGTGGTGGGAGGGGAACACACATGCACGGACGAAATGACACACACACACACTCACGCACACGCACACACACACAGAGAGAGGGTGAGTATACACAAAGCACACTCAGGGTTCTCAAACACACACACAGAAAGGCATAATGCTGTGCAAAACAGTGATAAGGTATAAGTGGACAGCTTTCTGTTAAATTATGACAGTGAAAAAGGCCCTGTCGATTCAGTGGAGAGAGAACCTCTAGTCAAGTGCTCTCATAATGGATACATAGCCTGACATTTCCTCATACATACTGTCCTCCCTCCACCTCTACCTCCATTCACAGAGGGAACACCGTCCTCACACAACCTCACACAACCTGGCTTCCTCACACACACATGCACGAATGCACACAAGCACACACACTCAACACACTCACAAACCAGTCCCCTTTCTATTTCACTTCCTGACTGAGCCAACCAGCCAACCATGAAATGTGCTTTATTTAACCCCAAAAATGTCTCCCAAAAAAATATGAGCAATATCCTTAAAAATGAAGTCAAATGAATCAAAGTGTCTTCTCTACGTTTCCAAACTACTAAAGCTCTCTCTTTCACATTCATAAAAAAACAAAACACTGACAGAAAAACTCACACACATGCAACATGTAAGGAGACCCATGCAATGCAACAAAGAGGAGACCCCTTTTTTGGGCTATAATAATAATATGTAATCACAACTTAAACTTTAAAGCACATTTTTTACCATCCATAAAAACACAAACAACAAAACGTTCATGGCGCTAGCTCTCTGGGGGACTAATGCTTAGTTCCCTGAGTCAATCAAATTCCTCTTGTTAGTAAGTATGCTCCATAAGGGCATTGACTGGCGCACATCACACGTCTGCTCCCCAGGGCTGCACAGCAGTCCCCAAGCCAATCAACTGTACTCTGGGGTATGAAAAAGAAAGTAACCATAGAAAGACTGGAGAGACACATTTATACTGTATCCCTGTCTGTGTACAAACAGACTCTGAACACACTGGACGCATCATACTATGTCGCACCATCTACCCACAGCAATCTGTACTTCTTATTATAGACTGCATGAGAGTGAGAAAGAGAGAAAAAGACAAATACACCAGAGACAGAAAGAGTGAGAGTGAAAGAGTGAGACAGAAAGAGTGAGAGTGAAAGAGTGAGAGAAAGATTGGGAGAGAACAAGGAGAGACAAAGATATTTTTAAAAATAAGAGAAAGAGAAAAATTAAAAATGCTTCAAATCTTCCCTGAAACAGCGGGAGGCGTGGGGGTTTCTTTACCACCATCAGTATCAATCAGTGGCCGCTCTCTCTCTCTCTGTGCAGCTGTGTGCCTTGACATCATGGGAGAGAAAGAATTCACAAAATGGGACAAACCCCAAATTGAGACTCTGCATGCAGAATTCTGCAAAAACATCCGCATACAACGTAAAACCCCAAGTAATGCGTGCAGAGCATTCGGACGACACCGGCTAATTATCAAAATCCAAAAAGAGCCGTTAAATTCTACAACCACATAAAAGGAAGCGATTCCCAAACCTTCCATAACAAAGCCATCACCTACAGAGAGATTAACCTAGAGAAGAATCCCCTAAGCAAGCTGGTCCTGGGGCTCTGTTGACAAACACAAACAGACCCCACAGAGCCCCAGGACAGCAACGCAATTAGACCCAATCAAATCATGAGAAAACAAAAAGATAATTACTTGACGCATTGGAAAGAATTAACCCAAAAAACTGAGCAAACTGGAATGCTATTTGGCCCTAAACAGAGAGTGCACAGTGGCAGAATGCCTGACCACTGTGACTGACCCAAGATTAAGGAAAGCTTTGACTACAGTATGTACAGACTAAGTGAGCATAGCCTTGCTATTGAGAGAGGCTGCCGTAGGCAGACATAGCTCTCAAGAGAAGACAGGCTATGTGCACAAACTGAGCTGCACTTCCTAATCTCCTGCCAAATGCATGACCATATTAAATACACATGTTTCCCACAGATTACATAGACCCACAAAGAATTTGAAAACAAATCTTTGATAAACTCTCATATATATATTATATTGAAATACCACAGTGTGTCATCACAGCAGCAAGATTTGTGACCTGTTTCCACAAGAAAAGGTCAACCAGTGAAGAACAAACACCATTGTAAATACAACCCATATTTATGTTTATTATTTTCCCTTTTGTACATCAACTATTTGCACATCGTTACAACACTGTACATACCAATAATATGATATCCGCCATTTGGTTGCTATTTTCTACATTGTAGAATATTAGTGAAGACATCAAAACTATGAAATAACACATATGGAATCATGTAGTAACCAAAAGTGTTAAACAAATCAAATATGTTTGAGATTCTTCAAAGTAGCCACCATTTGCCTTGATGACATCTTAAAATAGGGCTACTTAATGTTAGATCCCTTCCAAGGCAGTTATAGTCAATGAACTAATCACTGATCATAATCTTAATGTGATTGGCCTGACTGAAACATGTCTTAAGCCTGATGAATTTATGTTGTTAAATGAGGCCTCACCTCCTGGTTACACTAGTGATCATATCCCCTGTGCATCCCGCAAAGGCGGAGGTGTTGCTAACATTTACAATAGCAGATTTCAATTTACAAAAAGAAACGACTGCGTTTTCGTCTTTGAGCTTCTAGTCATGAAATCTATGCGGCCAACTCAAGCACTTTTTTATAGCTACTGTTTACAGGCCTCCTGGGCCGTATACAGCGAAAATCACTGAGTTCCCTGAATTCCTATCGGATCTTGTAGTTATGGTAGATAATATTCACATTTTTGGTGACTTTAATATTCACATGGAAAAGTCCACAGACCCACTCCAAAAGGCTTTTGGAGCCATCATCAACTCAGTGAGTTTTGTCCAACCTACTTACTGCCACAGTCAGGACCTTGTTTTGTCCCGTGGAATAAATGTTGTGGATCTTAATGTTTTTCCTCACAATACGGAACTATCGAACCACCATTTTATTATATTTGCAATCGCAACAAATAATCTGCTCAGACCCCAAGCAAGGATCATCAAAAGTTGTGCTATAAATTCTCGGACAACCTAAAGATTCCTAGATGCCCTTCCAGACTCCCTCCACCCACCCAAGGACGTCAGAGTACAAAAATCAGTTTACCATCTAACTGTGGAACTCAATTTAACCTTGAGTAATACCCTAGATGCAGTTGCACCCCTAAATACAAAAACATTTGTCATAAGAAACTAGCTCCCTGGTATACAGAAAATACCCGAGCCCTGAAGCAAGCTTCCAAGAAATTGGAACGGAAATGGCGCTACACCAAACTGGAAGTCTTCCGACTAGCTTGGAAAGACAGTACCGTGCAGTTGAGGGCCCTCACTGCTGAGGGCTCTTCGATCATCCTATTTTTCCAACTTAATGGAAGAAAATAAGAACAATCCCAAATGTATTTTTGATACTGTCGCAAAGCTAACTAAAAAGCAGCATTCCCCAAGAGAGCATGGCTTTCACTTCAGCAGTAATAAATTCATGAACTTCTTTGTCAAAAAGATCATGATCATTATAAAGCAAATTACGGACTCCTCTTTCATTCTGCGTATTTCTCCAAAACTCAGTTGTCCTGAGTCTGCACAACACTGCCAGGACCTAGGATCAAGGGAGACACTAAGGTTTTAATACTATATCTCGACACATTGATGAAAATAGTCATGGCCTCTAAACCTTCAAGCTGCATGCTGCTTCCTGTGCCTGTGTTGAACATAATAAACGGCTCCCTATCCACCGGATGTGTACCAAACTCACTAAAGGTGGCAGTAATAAAGCCTCTCTTGAAAACTATCGGCCTATATCGAATCTTCCATTCCTCTCAAATTTTTTGAAAAAGCTGTTGGGCAGCAACTCACTGCCTTCCTGAAGACAATGTATACAAAACGCTTCAGTCTAGTTTTAGACCCCATCATAGCACTGAGAATGCACTTGTGAAGGTGGTAAATGACATTTTAATGGCGTCAGACCGAGGCTCTGCATCGGTTCTCGTGCTCCTAGACCTTAGTGCTGCTTTTGATACCATCGATCACCACATTCTTTTGGAGAGATTGGAAACCCAAATTGGTCTACACAGACAAGTTCTGGCCTGGTTTAGATCTTATCTGTCAGAAAGATATCAGTTTCTCTCTGTAGATGGTTTTGTCCTAAACTTCGGTGTTCCTCAAGGCTTCGTTTTAGGACCACTATTGTTTTCACTATATATTTTACCTCTTGGTGATGTCATTCAGAAACATATTGTTAACTTTCACTGCTATGTGGACAACACACAGCTGTACATTTCGATGAAACATGGTGAAGCTCCAAAATTGCCCTCCCTGGATGTGTGTGTTTCAGACATAAGGAAGTGGATGGAGACAAATGTTCTACATTTAAACTCGAACAAAATAGAGATGCCAGTTCTAGGTCCCAAGAAACAAAGAGATCTGCTGTTGGATCTGACAATTCATCTTGATGGTTGTACAGTCGTCTCAAATAAAATTGTGAAGGACCTCTGTGTCTCTGGACCCTGATCTCTCTTGACGAACATATCAAGAATATTTCAAGGATAGCTTTTTCCGTCTACGTAACATTGCAAAAATCAGAAACTTTCTGTCCAAAACTTATGCATAAAAATTAATCCATGCTTTTGTCACTTCTAGGTTAGACTACTGCAATGCTCTACTTTCCGGCTACCCGGATAAAGCACTAAATAAACTTCAGTCAGAGCTAAACACGGCTGCTATAATCCTGACTAGAACCCAAAAATGTGATCATATTACTCCAGTGGTAGCCTCTACACTGGCTTTTTTATTATTTTATATTTCACCTTTATTTAACCAGGTAGGCCAGTTGAGAAGTTCTCATTTACAACTGCGACATGGCCAAGATAAAGCAAAGCAGTGCGACACAAACAACAACACAGAGTTACACATGGAATAAACAAACATACGGTCAATAACACAATAGAAAAGTGTATATACAGTGTGTGCAAATGAAGTAAGATTAGGGAGGTAAGGCAATAAATAGGCCGTAGTGGCGAAATAATTACAATTTAGCAATTAAACACTGGAGTGATACCGTACATGTGCAGAAGATGAATGTGCAAGTAGAGATACTGGGGTGCAAAGGAGAAAAAAAGAGGCTAGGGCTGATTTCAAGGTTTTACTGGTAACCTACAAACGTTACATGAGCTTGCTCCTACCCATTTTTCAGATTTGGTCCTGCCGTACATACCTACACGTACGCTGTGGTCACAAGACGCAGGCCTCCTTAATGTCCCTAGAATTTCTAAGCAAACAGTTGGAGGCAGGGCTTTCATCTATAGAGCTCCATTTTTATGGAATGGTCTGCCCATCCATGTGAGAGATGCAGACTCGGTCTCGACCTTTAAGTCTTTATTGAAGACTCATCTCTTCAGTAGGTCCTATGATTGAGTGTAGTCTAGCCCAGGAGTGTGAAGGTGAATGGAAAGGCACTGGAGCAACAAACCACCCTTGCTGTCTCTGCCTGGCCATTTCCTTTCTTTCCACTGGGATTCTCTGCCTCAAACCACCTGGTCGTGCTGCAGCTCCAGTTTCAACTGTTCTGCTTGCAGCTATGGAAACCTCACCTGTTCAGTGGAAGTGCTACCTTGTCCCAAACCTGCTGTTTTCAACTCTCTAGAAACAGCAGGTGCGTTAGAGATACTCTGAATGATAAGCTATGAAAAGCCAACTGACATTTACTCCTGAGGTGCTGACCTGCTGCATCCTCTACAACCACTGTGATTATTATTATCTGACCCATCTGACCCATATGAACATCTTGGCCAGGACTGGCCACCCTTCAAAGCCTGGTTCCTCTCTAGGTTTCTTCCTAGGTTTCAAGGGAGTTTTTCCAAGCCACCATTCTCCTACACCTGCTTTGCTTGCTGTTTGGGGATTTAGGCTGGGTTTCTGTACAGCACTTTGTGACATCAGCTGATGTAAGAAGGGCTTTACATTTGATTGATTGATTGCACATTCTTGGCATTCTATCAACCAGCTTCATGAGGTAGTCACCTGGAATGTATTTCAATCAACAGGTGGTGCCTTGTTAAAAGTTAATTTGTGGAATGTCTTTCCTTCTTAATGTGTTTGAGCCAATCAGTTGTGTTGTGACAAGGTAGGGGTGTTATACAGTAGATAGCCCTATTTGGTAAAAGACCAAGTCCATATTATGGCAAGAACAGCTCAAATAAGCAAAAAGAAACGACAGTCCATCATTACTTTAACACACGAAGGTCAGTCAATCCGGAACATTTCAAGAGCTTTTAATGTTTCCTCAAGAGCAGTCACAAAAACCATCAAGTGCTATGATGAAACTGGCTCTCATGAGGACTGCCACAGGAAAGGAAGACCCAGAATTACCTCTGCTGCAGAGGATAAGGTCATTAGAGTTAACTGCACTTCTGATTGCAGCCCAAATAAATGCTTCACAGAGATCAAGTAACAGACACATCTCAACATCAACTGTTCAGAGGAGACTGTATGAATCAGGCCTTCCTGTTCGAATTCCTGCAAAGAAAACACTACTAAAGGACACCAATAATAGGAAGAGATTTGCTTGGGCCAAGAAACACGAGCAATGGACATTAGACTGGTGGAAATCTGTCCTTTGGTCTGATGAGTCCAAATTTGAGATTTTTTATTCTAACCACCGTGTCTTTGTGAGAAGCAGAGTAGGTGAATGAATGATCTCTGCATTTGTGGTTCCCACCATGAAGCATGGAGGAGGAGGTGTGATGGTGCAGGGGTGCTTTGCTGGTGACACTGTGATTTATTTAGAATTCATGGCACATTCTACCAGCATGGCTACCACAGCATTCTGCAGCGATACACCATTCCACTTGGTTTGCGCTTAGTGGGACTATCATTTGTTTTTCAACAGGGCAATGACCAAAAACGCACCTCCAGGCTGTGTAAGGGATATTTGACCAAGGAGAGTGCTGCATCAGATGACCTGGCCTCCACAATCACCCGACCTCAACCCAATTGAGATGGTTTGGGATGAGTTGGACCGCAGAGTGAAGGAAAAGCAACAAGTGCTCAGCATATGTGGGAACTCCTTCAAGACAGTTGGAAAAGCATTCCGCATGAAGCTGGTTGAGAGAATGCCAAGAGTGTGCAGAGCTGTCATCAAGGCAAAGGGTGGCTACTTTGAAAAATATAATAATATTTTTACACTTTTTTGGTTTCTACATGATTCCATGTGTTATTTCATGGTTTTAATGTCTTCACTATTATTCTACAATGTAGGAAATAGTACAAATAAATAAAAACCCTTGAATGAATAGGTGTGTCCAAACTTTTGACTGGTACCGTATTTCACTTTCTTTGACAATGTAAACATATGTTTCCCATGCCGAGAGAGAGAGAGAGAGAGAGAGAGAGAGAGAGAGAGAGAGAGAGAGAGAGAGAGAGAGAATCTGACAGATAGACAGCTAGCCTTTCATGATCATTTGTGGTGCCGATGTTGTTGTGGGTGAGAGAGTGAGGGAGGCAAGGAAACCGAGAGCGCGGTATGGAAAGGGCAAAATAGAAAGAGAAAATAAGAGGAAGAGAGGGAAATATGTGCCATTGTAAGGTATGTGCCATCTAAATGGCGTCATCTCAATTAATCTAGTCAGTGTTGTGACAGCAGCGTATCCTGCAATAGAAAGGGATTCAATAATGGTGCCCAGGCCTACAGTACATGTGGAGCTATGTTGAAAATAATCACTATCATTATACTGTAATGGCTAGAAAGGCCTGTCCTTTCATTTTCTGAGATGCCACACTAGCAGTCTGGCATTGAGCCCAGATAGACTTCACCCAGCCTGTTGCAGCACAGTGGTATAGAATATTGCAGCAGTTAAATATTGCCCATAGCACGACAGTCTATGGTGGACTTCTTCCAATACACATGGCTGGAACAGGAAGCAGATTAAAAGCAGCCTCCAGAATAAAATCTGCTCCATTACATGACGCGCCCATAGTTTTAGACTAGAGCTGCTACGGCCCCTGAGTGTCCCCCAGGTGCCACAATCTCCTCCTTTCACCCAGCACAGGTGCTGTCCCTCTGGGGAGGAAAGGGGGGCTGGGGGACAGGAATTAATTTGATCACTCTGTTGTCGTAGCAGGAAATGCAAACTTGTAGTGTATTCAAGGTTTAAAAAGTATTCTAACATTTGTAACTTCCACTTTAAAAAATCGGACGCTACACAAGTTTCCAATAAATATAATCCATATTATAATTTACATTTCCTGTTGCTGCAAGAATATTTTCCTGCTGTGAGGAACTGGTCAAATTAAGATAGTAAATCTGTACGCATCATAGCAGCTCAACTGCCTTGGAAGACGGAAAATGGAAAGACAAACTTTGATCTGGATGTTATTCTGTAAAGACTGGATCTGTGTCTCAAATGGCAACCTATTCCCTACAGATGTAGGATCTTAATTTGAGCCAGTTTGCTACAGCAGGGAAATAATACTGCATCGTATCTTAAACTGATTAAACAGCATGGTCATTACACAGGTGCACCTTGTGCTGGGGACAATAAAAGGCCACTAAAATGTGCAGTTGTGTCACACAACACAATGCTACAGATGTCTCAAGTTTTGAGGGAGTGTGCTATTGGCATGCTGACTGCAGGAATGTTTGTTGATCCCTCCTGCATAATGACCATTTGCTCCTGAACCCACTCAGCTCTACAGATCATTAGCTTTTTTTTTTTTTAAATCACGATGGATTAACAGTCAATTGAAAAATCAGTGCCAGACAGAGAGCTGCCGCCGACTCCATTTATAGTCATTTGAAAGCTTAAAACAGCTAAATAGTATTCTGTTTGTTGGTAAAGGCTCTCCCAATACTACAAGAGGTTCTTCACATTACAAGGTAGAGCAGCTAGTTACCTTGCACAGTGGGGTCATGTAATCTGTGTGACTCTCATTTCTACCTGCTGGGCTGTCATTGGAGGAGGGTGTGTGTATGTGCTTGAAGGCGAACGGTTCCCATAGCTTCACACCTCAACGTTCCCCACGGACTCCCTCCACTTCTCCCCACCTCTCCCCTGCTTCCCCCTTCTCTCCTTCCTGGACATATTTCTCCCTCTAATTTTCTCTCTTTCTATTTTGCCCTTTCCATACCACACACTTGGTTTCTCCCCCCTCCTCTCCCCTGCTAGAGGGGGCTGGTGTTTACTTCCTGTGCCCTGTGGAGTAAAGAAGACTCCCTGAGGTGGGCACAAAGTGACCTATAAATAAGCAGCCCCATCAGAGACATCTGTTGCTGCTGCCTAGTCTTCCTCCCTCTCCACTCCTCCTCTTCCTCCACCTGCTACCCCCTGCTACTCCTAGTCCCCATGGTGAGGGACTGCCCATGACAGCACTAGGAAGTCACGACACACCATGTGTGTGTGTTTGTGGTAGCTGTGGCCGATTCTAACAAGGCACACATGTAGCCTGAAGCCACACGTGTTGTAGTCACTCGTTGTTTCCACCAGTGTGTGTGTGTGTGTATATGTGTGTGAGTTTGCATACATCCGTGCGCCCCGACATGTGTGTGAAACAGGGATAGGATAGTAACCTCCTCTTATGCTAATGTATGTGTAGCTTGCTGCTGTATGCTGTCGCCTGTGCACCCCCCTGTCCCGCTCTACAGGCAAGGGGTCAGAGGTCATAGTGGATCCACAGTGGGGGGTCTGGGTGATCCCACCGTGATGTGATGAATGTGTTCTGACAGAGATTTAGCCCACGCTAGCCAGCTACTGTAGCTACAGTACCACTGTTACATCATGACAACTACCTCAGCAGAGGGAGAGCTGAGAGATAGGGAAACAGCAGAAAACCCCACTGTTACATCATGACAACTACCTCAGCAGAGGGAGAGCTGAGAGATAGGGAAACAGCAGAAAACCCCACTGTTACATCATGACAACTACCTCAGCAGAGGGAGAGCTGGGAGATAGGGAAACAGCAGAAAACCCCACTGTTACATCATGACAACTACCTCAGCAGAGGGAGGAGAGCTGAGAGATAGGGAAACAGCAGAAAACCCCACTGTTACATCATGACAACTACCTCAGCAGAGGGAGAGCTGAGAGATAGGGAAACAGCAGAAAACCCCACTGTTACATCATGACAACTACCTCAGCAGAGGGAGGAGAGCTGAGAGATAGGGAAACAGCAGAAAACCCCACTGTTACATCATGACAACTACCTCAGCAGAGGGAGAGCTGAGAGATAGGGAAACAGCAGAAAACCCCACTGTTACATCATGACAACTACCTCAGCAGAGGGAGAGCTGAGAGATAGGGAAACAGCAGAAAACCCCACTGTTACATCATGACAACTACCTCAGCAGAGGGAGAGCTGAGAGATAGGGAAACAGCAGAAAACCCCACTGTTACATCATGACAACTACCTCAGCAGAGGGAGGAGAGCTGAGAGATAGGGAAACAGCAGAAAACCCCACTGTTACATCATGACAACTACCTCAGCAGAGGGAGAGCTGAGAGATAGGGAAACAGCAGAAAACCCCACTGTTACATCATGACAACTACCTCAGCAGAGGGAGAGCTGAGAGATAGGGAAACAGCAGAAAACCCCACTGTTACATCATGACAACTACCTCAGCAGAGGGAGAGCTGAGAGATAGGGAAACAGCAGAAAACCCCACTGTTACATCACGACAACTACCTCAGCAGAGGGAGAGCTGAGAGATAGGGAAACAGCAGAAAACCCCACTGTTACATCATGACAACTACCTCAGCAGAGGGAGAGCTGAGAGATAGGGAAACAGCAGACAACCCCACTGTTACATCATGACAACTACCTCAGCAGAGGGAGAGCTGAGAGATAGGGAAACAGCAGAAAACCCCACTGTTACATCATGACAACTACCTCAGCAGAGGGAGGAGAGCTGAGAGATAGGGAAACAGCAGAAAACCCCACTGTTACATCATGACAACTACCTCAGCAGAGGGAGAGCTGAGAGATAGGGAAACAGCAGACAACCCCACTGTTACATCATGACAACTACCTCAGCAGAGGGAGAGCTGAGAGATAGGGAAACAGCAGAAAACCCCACTGTTACATCATGACAACTACCTCAGCAGAGGGAGGAGAGCTGAGAGATAGGGAAACATTTTCAACCTGATGTGTTTATGTGGGCAGATACAGGCTGCTGTTGGTGCAGATGATGGAGGTAAGGGTGGGAGTGTCACGTCTACTCCTACGCACCCAACATGCACACAACACACACATGCTGTGCAGCCCCTGATGCCAATCCCAAGATTCCCTTTGGATCATCTTCAAAGTGCTTCCGTCCCCCGTCTTGATGCTGGTGCATGAGGCTGAAGCTCGCTCTGTCACTCCAAGGGAAAAGACACCATCTTTATCACCCCCCCCCTCTCTGTTTCTCTGTACCTCTCACCATCCTTTCCCCTCCCTCTGTCTTTCTCAATCCATTCTCACCTCTACAACAATTTTTAACTCCACTCAAATGTGACATGATAACCATTCTGTACACGCATCTCTGCACCTTATACTGTGATACATTACGGGGCTGTGATACATTATAGTTTCCAATGAGTAGCTACACCACCACAGGTCAGCACAGTGCAGTACATCTCCTCTTCACTACAGTATAATGATCTAAATGATGATGGAATAGCCTCCAAATATGCTGTCCTCATCTCTCTCTCCTCCTGTCTCTCTTTATTTTAGGTTGATGAATGGACGTGAGGTTACACTGCTCTCATCTGTTACCTCTACTGGCCCGTAGCACCTCTCGTTAGGAGAAATTAACGAGCATGTCTGCCTTGTCTCTATTGGGATTATGTTATCAGCACAACCAATTGAACAGAGTTTGATCTGAGTACTGGGCTGGAACCCAGAGGCAGTGTGTGTGTGCTTGCGTACACGCGCACACGCATGTGGTGAGTGTGTGTGTACAGGAAGGGGTGTGTCCCTCTCTTTAATCTTCCAGCATCTGCTCCATGACAGCGGTACATCTCTCCATCCCTCCCTGCCTCTCCCGTTGAGGGATTTATTCATGATTTATACACTGAATATCAATATTGTTGTGTTAATATTCCACAAACTGACCCCCAAAACGTTGAGTTGTTTAAAAGTTACAGTCTGGGATCTGGGAATCTGTTAAGAAAGCGCTTCGGGTTGTGTAAGGTCTGCGGTGTGGTGGTACCTAGAGATATGGGTCTCTTTTAGAGCAGAGGAGACTGAGTTAAAAGGGGTCAGAGTGTGAAGTCTATGAAGCAGATGTGTTCCTGGAAATACAACAGTGCAGCCTGAGTGTAGCAGACTATGGATCCCCATAGTGATAGATAGAGTAGGTCCTGAGCTGAAGAACTGCCAAACAGAGAAAACCATCCTCATCTCATTTCTTTGTCACTGAGATGTTAGAGACCTGACATATTGGACATACCATGTTTCACATCTAAGCACAAACGTTCATTTAGAGAGAGAGGGAAAAAAAGAGAGGAGGGGGTGAAATTCTAAAAATAATCTCTACAATTATGGTTCTCTAGCCTATCTTCCCCCTGTTTAATATTACGTTTGGGCCCTTACAGGGAGCCAGCAGTGGGCCTGGGGATGTGAGATTGCAACCATTGCTCTGGGTACTGAATGTGATTTATTTCTTGAGTTATTTGTTGTGTCACTGCTGTGCCTCAATAGGCGCACCATGTCACGCCTTCTTCTCAGCCTCCAAGAGTTCGTCCCTCAAATACAACGGGTGCCATGGTTACTCACAATCACAAAGCTGACCTGTTCCAGGTTCTAATGACCTTCTCTTTTCACCCATCGTGGTGGAAAACATTTGGAAATGAACTTCCTTAATGTTATTTTGTCCGGGGCTTGCTATCCGTTAACTCAAAAGCCTTCAACGTTCTGCTATAGTCCCTCAGAGAGTCAATAGCTAGATAGAGAGCAATTTATTATTGTAGCAGCCAAACATCTGAGCCACATATGATTGATGACTCCCAGCCAGCATGAGGTCAGGGGCTAAATGATTGTTTATGCCTGTGTGCTCAGGTGCATGGATCATGTTAAATGTGAAAAAACAATGATTAACGTATTGGAGCCAGTCATAATGTGGATAGGGCAGGTATATTGAGGTTATTGATCTACAATTCCCTCTGACAGAGTCACATTTCTAACAGCAGACAGAAGATGGTAGCCTACCAAATGGAACCCTATTCCCTTTATAGTCCACTACTTTTGACTAGAGACCAAAAGTAGTGCATTATAAAAAAGGATGCAATTTGGGATTCGACCAAGATGTATGGGAACGTTCCTGAACCACATCTTTCTGAGGTTTCTATAATGCAGCAGCCATTGTGTGGGGCTGGTAATGTAATGTGTCCTAGTCACTGCTCACACACATACTGTAATGTGTCCTAGTCACTGCTCACACACATACTGTAATGTGTCCTAGTCACTGCTCACACACATACTGTAATGTGTCCTAGTCACTGCTCACACACATACTGTAATGTGTCCTAGTCACTGCTCACACACATACTGTAATGTGTCCTAGTCACTGCTCACACACATACTGTAATGTATAGATCGGCAGGTAAGGGTGCAGGCAAGGGTGCAGGCAAGGGTGCAGGTAAGGGTGCAGGTAAGGGTGCTCTCGAGCAGCTAGATGTTCTTTACCAGTCGGCCATCAGATTTGCCACCAATGTTCCTTACCGGACACATCACTGCACTCTATACTCCTCTGTAAACTGGTCATCTCTGTATACCCGTCGCAAGACCCACTGGTTGATGCTTATTTATAAAACCCTCTTAGGCCTCACTCCCCCCTATCTGAGATATCTACTGCAGCCCTCATCCTCCATATACAACACCCGTTCTGCCAGTCACATTCTGTTAAAGGTCGCCAAAGCACACGCATCCCTGGGTCGCTCCTCTTTTCAGTTCGCTGCAGCTAGCGACTGGAACGAGCTGCAACAAACACTTAAACTGGACAGTTTTATCTCAATCTCTTCCTTCAAAGACTCAATCTCTTCATTCATGGACACTTTTTGCTTTGTGTGATGTATTGTTGTCTCTACCTCTACCATGTTGTTGTTATGTTGTGTTGCTACCATGCTGTGTTGTCATGTGTTGCTGCTATGCTATGTTGTTGTCTTAGGTCTCTCTTTATGTAGTGTAGTGTTGTCTCTCTTGTTGTGATGTGTGTTTTGTCCTATATTTTTATTTTATTTTTAATACCAGGCCCCCGTCCCCACAGGAAGCCTTTTGCCTTTTGATAGGGATTCATTGTAAATAAGAATTTGTTCTTAATGGACCTGCCTAGTTAAATAAAGGTGAAATAAAATAAATAAATACAAAACATATTGGTGTACAAAGCACTCTGTGTACGTCGTCGGGTCCCGTGTCTTATAGTGCCAGAAAGCCCCATCTCTATGCTCCTCCCCTCTTCCACTTTCCCAGCAGAGCAGATTTTAAGTATCAGGTTTCAGACCCCACATTTGCATATGGAGTGATGTGTCACATTCTCTGGCCTATCCAAACAAAGGAACAATGTTCTGTGTCTTTGAAACTCACTTCTGCGCTTGTCATAATGCATATGAAATTAAAGAATCTAGCGGATTTAACAATAGTCCTTTTATCTCACTGTGATATTCTCAGCTGGATTTACTAAATAATGTCAAGACTGTCTCTTGGTCACAGACAGATGAAATCAATTGGTGCTTAAAGCTGAACCTTTAATGAGTAGAGGTGTGCCGAGTAGGCGGACAAAACGAGGATCGCAACGCATATGGGCAATTTTGTGAATACGATTATGATCCAAGTATTTTTTGTATTTATCCGTGATTGGAAAAAGAAACCATTTGTTTCCAGCACGCATCTTTTTCATGTCAGCCAGTCAAGTGTGAGGTTCTACAGTCAAAGTAACTAAACTGTCTGTCTGTAAAGAGAAGGGCAGGCTGTACCTTGATCCTGCTGCTCTGATTGGATAGAGTGAAGCTGTACCTTGATCCTGCTGCTCAGATTGGATAGAGTGAAGCTGTACCTTGATCCTGCTGCTCAGATTGGATAGAGTGAAGCTGTACCTTGATCCTGCTGCTCAGATTGGATAGAGTGAAGCTGTACCTTGATCCTGCTGCTCTGATTGGATAGAGTGAGGCTGTACCTTGATCCTGCTGCTCTGATTGGATAGAGTGAAGCTGTACCTTGATCCTGCTGCTCAGATTGGATAGAGTGAAGCTGTACCTTGATCCTGCTGCTCTGATTGGATAGAGTGAAGCTGTACCTTGATCCTGCTGCTCAGATTGGATAGAGTGAAGCTGTACCTTGATCCTGCTGCTCTGATTGGATAGAGTGAAGCTGTACCTTGATCCTGCTGCTCTGATTGGATAGAGTGAAGCTGTATTTCTCTGTCTCTTCACTTCTTCATTTCACCGTATCAGTTTTCATCGCATGTTTTTGATATGAAACGCTGTTGTGAATTCTGAGTGACAGCAAACTTGGCTGCCTGCTACAAGTTGAGGACACACACACACACACACACCCTCCGCTCGCTGCTCCTAATCTGCAGTTTTTTTGGGAGTGAGAATGTGCAGGGAGGTATTTTGCCAACATCTATTCAAAGATTTTACTGAGTTACAGTTCATATGAGAAAACCAATCAAATTAAAAAAAAAAAAAAAAGTGAATTAGGCCCTAATCTATGGATTTCACATGACTGGTTACAGATACCTTAAAAAAAATAGGCCTCACAATGAGGACTTTTTTTTGCATTCGAATTGCCAATCGTAAAATTACAATTGCATTTGTTGTCCTTAGCTTATGCCTGACCACACCATAACCCCTCCACCATCATGGGGCAATCTGTTCACAATGTTGACATCAGCAAACTGCTCGCCAACACGATGATACACATACACGGTGGATGTACCAAATTCTCGAAAACAATGTTTTAGGAGGCTTATGGTAGAGAAATGAACATTCAATTATCTGGCAACAGCTCTGGTGGACATTCCTGCAATCAGCATGCCAAATGCATTCTACCTCAAAACTTATGACATCTGTGGCATTGTGTTGTGTGACAAAACGCCACATTTTAAAGTGGCCTTTTATTGTCCCCAGCACAAGGTGCACCTGTGTAATGATCATGCTGTTTAATCAGGGCTTTCTCCTATAGAGCTCCATTTTTATGGAACGGTCTGCCTACCCATGTCAGAGACGCAAACTCGGTCTCAACCTTTAAGTCTCTACTGAAGACTCATCTCTTCAGTGGGTCATATGATTGAGTGTAGTCTGGCCCAGGAGTGGGAGGGTGAACGGAAAGGCTCTGGAGCAACGAACCGCCCTTGCTGTCTCTGCCTGGCCGGTTCCCCTCTTTCCACTGGGATTCTCTGCCTCTAACCCTATTACAGGGGCTGAGTCACTGGCTTTACTGGGGCTCTCTCATGCCGTCCCTGGAGGGGGTGCGTCACCTGAGTGGGTTGAGTCACTGATGTGGTCATCCTGTCTGGGTTGGCGCCCCCCCCCCCCCCCTTGGGTTGTGCCGTGGCGGAGGTCTTTGTGGGCTATACTCAGCCTTGTCTCAGGATGGTAAGTTGGTGGTTGAAGATATCCCTCTAGTGTTGTGGGGGCTGTGCTTTGGCAAAGTGGGTGGGGTTATATCCTTCCTGTTTGGCCCTGTCCGGGGGTGTCCTCGGATGGGGCCACAGTGTCTCCTGACCCCTCCTGTCTCAGCCTCCAGTATTTATGCTGCAGTAGTTTATGTGTCGGGGGGCTAGGGTCAGTTTGTTATATCTGGAGTACTTCTCCTGTCCTATTCGGTGTCCTGTGTGAATCTAAGTGTGCGTTCTCTAATTCTCTCCTTCTCTCTTTCTCTCTCTCGGAGGACCTGAGCCCTAGGACCATGCCCCAGGACTACCTGACATGATGACTCCTTGCTGTCCCCAGTCCACCTGGCTGTGCTGCTGCTCCAGTTTCAACTGACCTGAGCCATAGGACCATGCCCCAGGAATACCTGACATGATGACTCCTTGCTGTCCCCAGTCCACCTGACTGTGCTGCTGCTCCAGTTTCAACTATTCTGCCTTATTATAATTCGACCATGCTGGTCATTTATGAACATTTGAACATCTTGACCATGTTTTGTTATAATCTCCACCCGGCACAGCCAGAAGAGGACTGGCCACCCCACATAGCCTGGTTCCTCTCTAGGTTTCTTCCTAGGCTTCTTGATATGCCACACCTGTCAGGTGGATGGACATGGCCATAGGGCTCCTGAGTGGCACAGCGGTCTAAGGCACTCAATCTCAGTGCAAAAGGCATCACTACAGTCAGTGGTTTGAATCCAGACTGTATCACATCCGGCCGTGATTGGGAGTCCCATAGGGCGGTGCACAATTGGACTAGCGTCGTCTGGGTTTGGCAGGGGTAGGCCGCCCTTGCAAATAAGAATTTGTTCTTAACTGACTTACCTAGTTAAATAAAGGTTTTATATATATCTTGACAAAGGATAATTGCTTACTAACAGGGATGTAAACAAAAGTATGCACAACATTTTTGAGAAACAAGCTTTTTTGGAACATTTTTGTGATCTTTTATTTCTATTGACATGTTTAGTTTCTATTTTTGTATATGTAATGGTGCCAATATTGTACTGTCTCTAAGTATGATGATATTTATTTTAAAGTTATAAGAAATGTGAAAATGTGATTGTTACTATATTTAGAAAGCATGTCAGTCATTTCAAGCCGTATTGCCCCACTTTTGTTGAGAAGGAAATCATCTTTTGATAATATTTGTACTATGTAGTTGAGCTTGTGTCATCAAAAGTGAGGACACCTCAGCTGTTTATAACCATTTTTACCAGTAAGGTGAGTTCCAGTCCTTTTTAAAACTATACAACATTACCAGTTACTGTTTATGGCCATCTCATGAAAAATAATTATCTTTGGGTATGTCTATTAAAGCTGAAATAAAAATGTTGCCCTATCATTAAACTGTTAGGTGTTATATTTTCATTACACAAGGGTTTGGCGGAATGAGAATATAGGAGAAAGGATGGGGGGGGGGGGAAGGGAGGTGGAGAATGGGGGAGGATGAAAGAGGCTGGATGTGGGCTGGGGGAGGAAGAGAGGGAAACTAGGGAATAGAGAGGGGGAGAGACTAAGGAAAATGAGGAGGGGTAATAGAGAGGGGAGATGGAGGCTGGGGGTGTGAAACCTTGCGGAGAAGGAGGGTGGAGGCTGAGGGAGGAGGGAGCGTACAGAGGAATAGAGGTGACAGCCACCAGGGGTCTTTCCACAGTCCCCAAATCCATAACAAATTCAAGAAAGCATACATTACTATATAGAGCCATTATTGCATGGAACTCAGTTCCAACTCATATTGCTCAAATGAACAGCAAACCTGGTTTAAAAAAGCAGATAAAGCAACACCTCAACGCCTCTCCCCTATTTGACCTAGATAGTTTGTGTGTATGTATTGATATGGAGGCTACGTGTGCTTTAAAGAAATTGATGTAGTTCTGTCCTTGAGCTGTTCTTGTCTATTAATGTTCTGTATTATGTCATGTTTCATGTTTTCTGAGGATCCCAGGAAGAGTAGCTGCTGCTTTCTCAACAACTAATGGGGATCCTAATGAAATACCAAATATAGGATATTAAAGAACACTGCATTATTTATATTACGTAGGTATTACCATTTTATTTTTATTAGTATTTTATTTATTTTTCCTTACAATGTCCTTACCTCCCTTATTTTATTAATGGGCAAGACAAAATATGAATGTTTCTTAAGCCAATAAAGTATGAGAGAGAGAGAGAGAGAGCCCGAGAGAGAGCGAGAGAGACTTTAATGACATCTCTGCCTCTTACTGTGCCCCTGAGACCGGCTCTCTTAATTACAGTTACACTGACTACAGTACCGTCTGTCTGGACCAATCACATCACACAGCTCAACCATTTTTTTAAAGCCTTGAGACAATTGAGAAATGGATTGTGTATGTGTGCCATTCAGAGGGTGAATGGGCAAGACAAAATATTGGAGGGATGCGACACTATTCATCCACGAGGAATTCCAGCATTTGGTGTTTAGTTGATGGTGGTGGAAACGCAGGCATGGAAAATGGAAGGGCAATGGGCTTCCCGTTTACTTTTTAAAGTATTTTTGGGCTATGTTGGGAGAGGATTGGCTAGCAGTTGTTAACGATAGTTTGACCGGAGGGTTACTACCGATAAGCTGCAGAAGGGCTGTCCTCACACTACTACCAAAAAGGTTGGCCCTTGGGGGGTGAAGAACCGGAGGCCGGTGGCTTTATCATGCACTGATTATAAGATCCTGTCCAAGGCTTGATCCAACAGGCTGCGGGAGGTGATGGGGCAAATCATACACACGGACCAGTCCTACTGTGTTCCCGGCAAGCAAATAGGGATAACATTTCCCTGATTCTGGATTTTTTGGACGTCTCTAGGCAATGACGGACTGGCCATCTGGAGCACCGGGAGTTTTCCTGTTGGGCTGCTTGACAATTGGGGCCGATGCAACGCAAAATATAAATAACCCCAGCCCCCGCTTAAATAAAAATAACCAAGTGCTGTGTGTCTGACTGGCCCAGGCGAGTGGGCTGCCGGCCTACTGCCACCGCGGTTGGGTATTACATCTGTCAGCCTCTCTCTCCCAGCCAATTACTTTTGGTCCACTCTGACTTTACCTGGGCCCCGCCCTTTTCCCATCTCTGTTAAGTGGTGACGTTTGGATAAATAGTGGAGTGGAGCAAGATAAAGAAAAAGAGAAAAAACGTAAAGGTGGTACTGAAAAGCGGAGAGAGAAGAGGTTGAAGTCCCTTGGGGCTGATGGAGCCAAATGTTTTAATATAACAAATTATTAATTTGGTGCCGTTACCAGTTAATCAGCTCAGCCTAGTGAGCCTGAAGGCACTGGCAGCAGAGAGGAGAGAGAGCAGAGAGGAGAGAGAGCAGAGAGAACAGCCCATTGAGCCCAGGGATACCAGTTCAACTGTTAGTCAAGGTTTTGCAGCTGAAGTGGTAAGACAGAAGACAATAGGGAGAAGATAAGCAATGTTTGGGTTTGGCTAGCTGGTTATTTAGCTATATCGGGTGCCTATTGTTGAAACAAGCGTTTGTCAATGTCCCTTTTCGTGAACCGACCAATCACAGACTGGATGGGGCGGGCCATTAAAAACAGGTTGACGCACTACAGAAAAAACGTGAAATGTTGAACTCATTGTTATGCATGAATGGTTATGATTACTGACAAGTTAGTACTTAGCATTAACAAATTAGAGACTAACCACCAATGTAGACCATTTTTCTTGCACAATGATTTAATGACGGAACAAAACCTACAAAAATTATAAATGTTGGTTGTGTATTTCTTAAACTTCTGTATTGTCAAATTGGAATTAATATTGCACTAGTGTAGTATAGTATACTATTATATGAATATACTGACATTATAGAATACATATTTTCATAGTATACTAACATACTATTTATTATATTAACATTTAACTTTTTATTTAATGTTATAATATTATACTAATATGCTAATTGATACGAATTACTCATCCAGGTAGAGGATAGTGCATCTGCAGTGGACAGATGTAGATTGAGCCAGAGCCAGGATACCCCTGCCACCCCAATATTAGATTATTTTAAGAAGTCAGGGGACCTAGATATGTTTTTAAGTTTCCACCTCCAACAAAAGTGTGAAAAGTGTGGTGCAGACGGTTTTCTTTTGTAAAGATGGGACCAACAGGAAGTGGCTGTCATACAGTGAAGAGAACCATGCTTTATTCTGCTTCATTTGTATGGCATTTGCAAAGCCCACAGAGAACATATGAATGGAATGGCCGACTGGAAGCATATCCTGGACAGTGACCTGGTTATAGATGGCATTGCTGAGAGAAGTGAGCTGCTGCAGAAATGGCTCATTTAAGCAGGTAGGAAATATGTTTATTTTATTCTATGACTTGCCTACTCACCAGTCTTTTCACCAACACATTTCTTATTATTTATTTGACTGGTCAGATAGTTCCAGAGATTCTTGCCACCTTGCTGCCAGTGCCATTGTGCCAATATGTGCTCCTTCTAGACAGCCTCCTAAGAGCAACACGATCCCCTTGTTCTATTTCACATCTATTTTACTAAACTTATTGTTATAAATATTGTTCAGTAATGTTGTTTACATAAAGTGTGGTATGGGTTGTGTGGGTGGTGCTGTATCGCTGGGGGGATTTTGGTGAGCCGTTCTGAGGCAAAAAGTCCAGAGCCATTTTTCATTCCCAGTCAGTCCCTGTTTCTAGGGCTGTTGGGTTAGATGCTGGTCTAATATCAATTGATCAGGAAAAGGCATTTGACCGAGTTGAACATCAATACCTATGGCGCACTTTTGAGGCTTTTGGTTTCAGCTCTGGTTTTATTGCCATGATCAGGGTGATATATGGTGACATTAAAAGTATATTGAAAGTTAACAGTGGCTTGAGTGCTCCTTTTAAAGTGTATAGAGGAATTAGGCAGGGGTGTTCGTTGTCCAGAATGTTGTATGCCATCGCTATAGGGCCACTACTAAATAGCATTAGAAGTCACATTGAAGGTGTGTACCTTTCAGAGGATATTCCTCCTATTAGTCTCTCAGCCTATGCTGATGATGTAGTTATTTTGGTGAAAAATCAAGCGAAGGTGGATAGTTTGTGTCTCATGGTTGATCGGTTTAAGGGAATATCCTCTGCAAAGGTACATATTGGGGATAAAAATGGTGCTTTACAGATTGGGAAATGGTCTGGAGGGATCATGGCTTTGTAAGGGGGGTTGGAATGGTGTAAGGGAGGTTTCAAGTATCTTGGAGTGTACTTAGGGGATAAGGGGACAATGGAAAATAATTGGAATAGGGTGGTTGAAATGGTGGAAGGGAGGATGAGGAGATGGCGGTGGTTGTTATCTCGAATGTCATACTATTATTGTTAACAATGTGGTTGCCTCTGCACTGTTGCATCGGCTATGTTTAGAGCCACCGTCTGGCCTTCTGGCCAGTATACAGGCAATTATTGTAGATTTTTGGGGGGATAAATATCATTGGTTCCACAAAATGTTTTGTATTTGTCAAAAGAGGAGGGGGGACAGGGTCTTGTACATCTTGCTAGTAGGGCTGCTGCTTTCCGGTTTCAGCTTACTCAAAGGTTGCCTTATGGTCCGGAACATAACATTTATGGTCCGGAACATGTGGAGAGGGGTGGCAGGTCTGGTATTACAGACGGTAGGGGTATTCGATTTAGAGAAGGCTTTATTTTGGATTGATATTAGCCAGAACAGTACCTCTGTTTTACAGAGGCCTTCATAGAGTTTGGGGTATAATGAAGGTGCCCAGGCGCACTAAGGCGGAGTCTGCGTTGGCTGTTGGAGAAACCTCTGGTGTATGGGGCAAGATTGGATTGTACAACTGAAGCTGTTCCACATTTCTCCAAGATGCTGGTGAAGGGCAAGATCATCACCCTAAGGAAGTTAATGGACATGGCTGGGCCCACATTAATGGATGGAGGACGGGTGGCTGAACATTTGGGGGTGAGGTCGGAAAGGATTTCCGGACAACTGCTGGGAAGGTGCAGGAAGGCTCTGTCAGCAGAAGAGGGGATTATGCTCAAGAGTTACAAGAAAAAGGCACAAAATGAAGACGCCCCATTTCCCAGACTAGGGATTACACCCAGTATCCCAGTCAGACAGACTAGGGATTACACCCAGTATCCCAGTAAAACAGACTAGGGATTACACCCAGTATCCCAGTCAGACAGACTAGGAATTACACCCAGTATCCCAGTCAGACAGACTAGGAATTACACCCAGTATCCCAGTCAGACAGACTAGGAATTACACCCAGTATCCCAGTCAGACAGACTAGGGATTACACCCAGTATCCCAGTCAGAGAGACTAGGGATTACACCCAGTATCTCAGTCAGACAGACTAGGGATTACACCCAGTATCCCAGTCAGACAGACTAGGGATTACACCCAGTATCCCAGTCAGACAGACTAGGAATTACACCCAGTATCCCAGTCAGACAGACTAGGGATTACACCCAGTATCCCAGTCAGACAGACTAGGGATTACACCCAGTATCCCAGTCAGACAGACTAGGGATTACACCCAATATCCCAGTCAGACAGACTAGGGATTACACCCAGTATCCCAGTTAGACAGACTAGGGATTACACCCAGTATCCCAGTCAGACAGACTAGGGATTACACCCAGTATCCCAGTCAGACAGACTAGGGATTACACCCAGTATCCCAGTCAGAGAGACTAGGGATTACACCCAGTATCCCAGTCAGACAGACTAGGGATTACACCCAGTATCCCAGTCAGACAGACTAGGGATTACACCCAGTAATCTTTAAATAAAGATACATTGAAAAATGGAAAAGACACTCTGTGGAGGGTAAAACTGGGCCTTGATGACAAGGTAAAGCCAGCATGGAGAGCACTGTACAGGCCACCGTTACTAAAGGGTACTGGTGAAATGTAATGGAGGGTGTTGCATGGCATCATCGCACTTAATGCTTTTGTATCTGTCATTAACTCAGATGTTGGAGATGGATAACCTTTTTGTAATATAAGAGAAACCATTTTTCACTGTTTTATGGAGTGTGAGAGGATCAAACCTAGGGGAGATTTTCAATAACACTGTTTTTATTTGGGGGTTTCAATACAGTAAGCAACAGAAAAGAAAAGGAAGATGTCAAAAAAATAAGTTGTATTTAAAATATTTATTTTTATTTAATTTATTTGTTTTAATTTCTGAAAAGGCAGTGTGCCAATATTCGTGTTAACACTTGAGTATAAAGCTCTCTCTCACTCACTCACTCACTCGACAGTGTCACTCTGCCCTAAAAGATGGCCATGCAAGGCTGATTTCTACTGTGTTTAACCACCCCCGGGATGCTGACAGGCACACATGAACACACTGACGCATACACATGTGCATGCACGCACGGAAACACACATACACACTTGCATGCAATCTGCACACACACACACACACACACACACACACACACAGACACACACACACACACACACACACACACACACACACACACACACACACACACACACACACACACACACACACACACACTCCTGCTCAGTGCGCCTGGAGACGGATGGGATTTATCTTAACCACCAGAGCAGCACATTACTCAGTAGCCCTCCAAGGCTGTGTGCATTTGCATGTGTGTGAGTTTGTTCTTGAGTGCCTGTGTGTGTGTGTGAGCGTGTTTATGTGTGTGTGTGTGTGTGTGTGTGTGTGTGTATGCCTCAGTGCCGTGTGCATTTCTATGTCTGCATGACTGTCTGGCATACCATCAAGTATGGAAATATTGTGCGTCTACACAATTAAGCTCCAACAACTGGTCATCATAAGTGGAGGTGAATATTCGCCACTGGGCTCAAACACTAATGTTGTCATCAGATTAGAGGAGATTTATGACGGAAAGACTGTCCTCCACCATGACACTGATCTGTGTGTTCAACACTAGCTTTATGGGGCCAGCATTACACCTGACAACACAGATACACGGCTGAGGAATAGACCTGGGCGACAGAGGTATTGGACCTGGGCAGGAACAATGGGCTTGGGAAAGCTCAAGATAAAGGCCTGACAGATGACAGAAAGACAGAGGGAGTGGGAGAGAGAGAGGGGGGAGCCGTTTTCACTGTTTGCAATGTAAAAATTTGAATAAGACCGATCAGAGTTAAATCAAGTTGACTCCTCGTTAATTCTCCTACCCCCTAAAAGAAAGCATAGTCCTAATGTGAAAACGCATATTTTCAGCCCAAGCCTGATATTCTGAGAAATGATTTGGGCGGATCGGGACCGGGCTTAGGTTTGGGTAGTCTTGTATGTGGCCGTTGCTGTGGTGAGAGAAACAAGTGCCTGTATTTCTCTCACTCTACGGTCTCTGCTTTGATAGGCATGAGCCTGCAACTCTCTCTCCATCTCTCCAGCATTGCACTTGTTACATTCATTAAAAGTGATTTAATATGCCCATTAGGTACTTTTTTCCCCGTATAAAATTGTAGCCTACTGTTATGCTTAGATATGTAACACTATTTGCAGTTGAATAATATTCTTTATCACATTGTTGACAGTAGCCTACCTGAATGCTGGCCATTAGAGCGCATGCAGTTTGATAAGAACAGACTTAGTAGCCCACTTAGTAGCCCACTTAGTAGCCCACTTCAGCAACAACAGTTTTAACCAACTTAAATCTGTTCAGTAACATCAATATTGAACTGTTTTCACAACAAAATGTATTATATTAAACTGTTGAGGCCCCCTCTGTGCCCTCAAGAAAGGAATGAAAGAACAGAGAGATGATCCAATAGAAAACGCATGGAACTGTGGGGAGGTATTCTGCATGTCAGCTTATTAATTATACAATTATAAAATAGGCCCTATTATTAGGATACTATTCAGAATTATATACAAATTCACCTATAATTGTATGTTGCCTGCACAATCACTGAAACACCAGCATCACATAGGCCTCTCCCAGCCTCATGGATATAATGTTGAGTATAGCCTACCCTAACCAATCCACACAGTATGCATAATTATACAGTCCACAGTCAAATACAATTAGCCTACTTGAGTTTGTTTCATTTTGCAGTAGACCAATTATTTATCTTAAATATATTGTTCCCTATCCTAGAATTTGTAATAAAGTTGAAGCTCATTTACTGCATTTCTATACAATTTAAAAACTCTAAAATGTTATTTGGAAAACAAGCTACAAGTACCCCAGCCATTTTCACATTGGTTACAGTAGCTTCATTCACCTCAGTCGATCTACAAACACATAGCCTATTAGCAATACAATTAGCCGCTACTCATTAACTCACATTAACTCAGCACCAGGATTAAAAACTGTAATTTAATATGTACAGAGGGATCTGTTAGCAGAAAAAGTACATTTATTAACAAAACGTTAACCGTTTTAATGCTAATTCCCTGCCGTTCCACACATTTTGCCATGACTTGTGCCATGTTAATATGATATGAGTGAGAGTGACTAACAAAATCAATGGGGGCCCCTATATATATGAGGTCCAACTCATGCCAAACCATCTCAATTGGGTTGAGGTCAGGTGATTGTGGAGGTCATCTGATGCAGCACTCCATCACTCTCCTTCTTGGTCAAATAGCCCTTACACAGCCTGGAGGTATGTTTTGGGTCATTGTCCTGTTGAAAAACAAATGATAGTCCCACTAAGCGCAAACCAGATGGGATGGTGTATCGCTGCAGAATGCTGTGGTAGCCATGCTGGTTAAGTATGCCTTGAATTCGAAATAAATCACTGACAGTGTCACCAGCAAAGCACCCTTACACCATCACACCTCCTCCTCCATGCTTCACGGTGGGAACCACACATGCGGAGATCATCCGTTCACCTACTCTGCGTCTCACTAAGACACAGGGGTTGGAACCAAAAATCTCAAATTTGGACTCATAAGACCAAAGGACTGATTTCCACTGGTCTAATGTCCATCGCTCGTGTTTCTTGGCTCAAACAAGTCTCTTCTTATTATTGGTGTTCTTTAATAGTGGTTTCTTTGCAGACAGTGGATTCACGCAGTCTCTTCTGATCAGTTGATGTTGAGATGTGTCTGTTACTTGAACTCTGAAGCATTTATTTGGGCTGCAATTTCTGAGGCTGGTAACTCTAATGAACGTGTCCTCTGCAGCAGAGGAAACTCTGGGTCTTTCTTTCCTGTCCTCACGAGAGCCAGTTTCATCAAAGCGCTTGATGGTTTTTGCGACTGCACTTAAAGAAACTTCCAAAGTTCTTGACATTTTCTCCTTGATTATTTGAGCTGTTCTTGCCATAATATGGACATGGTCTTTTACCAAATAGAGCTATCTTCTGTATACCCCCCTTGTCACAACACAACTGATTCTGTCAGTCAGTCAGTCAGTCAGTCAGTCAGTCAGTCAGTCAGTCAGTCAGTCAGTGAGTGAGTGAGTGAGTGAAGCCAGAGACTACTAGCTAGCAGAGAGACCAGGGACTAATGACATCTCTGCCTCTTACTGTGCCCCTGAGACCGGCTCTCTTAATTACAGTTACACTGACTACAGTACCGTCTGTCTGGACCAATCACATCACACAGCTCAACCATTTACTCCTATCGGCTCATAATGATATGGCCACTCGAGTCCACTTACAAGTGGGGCCAGTGGTCTTTCCTGACCACTGTATGGTCACCTTTATTTGAAGACCTTGCAAGACTGGCATTTCAATAGCAATAGAAAAAGGTAAACATGTTACCTGGTCAGGGAAAAACATGGAGGGGATTACTGTTAGAACAAAATCCTTATTCTGAGTACTGAAACTATCCCATCTCACCTATTACAGTGGAAACAACATTGCTTGGAGACTTTTCCCCCTGACTACAACACAGTGGAAAAACATTATCTGGGAGTTTTGTAACTACAGCCCAAGACCACAACTATTATATTCCCCTTCCCCCTTCTGTTACTGGTTTCTCCCAATCATCTCTGTTCATTTTGGCTTCCATTAAAATGATATAACCCAGTCCATTCTTATCTAGTTCTTATCTCTCCATCGTAACTTAATTATGTCCAGTTAGTTGCACATGATGTGCCATGTGGTTCCCTCTGAGGTACATATGTGTCCTGGACACTAGATGACACATGCAGTACAACCATTATGGGAGAGTACCTGTGCTTGTGACTCTCCACAATCTCTTTCTATCCCTCTCCTTCGGTTTATCTCTCCTTCTGTTTATCTCTCCTTCTGTTTATCTCTCCTTCTGTTTATCTATTTTTTTTGTAGTCTCTCACCGTCTCTCTCACGACCCCCCCCCTCTGAAAAAGGCCTCCTATCCTCCATGAGTGAGTGAGAAGCCCCACACTGCCCATCCCTTTCTCCTCCGTCCTGTCACTTCTATTGTTAAGTCTCCAATTAGATTGGGCAACCCGCTGCTTTCTGGGAGCCAGGCCACAAAGAGGTTTTAGCACCTTACATGTGATTTAAGAGTCTGGGCTGGGCTGGGCAGACAGGCTGTTCACAGAAAACACACAGCCTGGACAGACAAAAACACACAGCTAGAACATGGGGGAAGGAAAATAATATGTTTACCCTCAGATTGACCCTCAGATAGATGTGTCTGCCAGGCATTCATATCTATCGAGACTAACTGATATGGGTTTTGAAGCAGAGGATGCCTTACAAAGACAGAAATAAAGATAGAGAGGCAGAACAAAAGAGAAAAGAAAGAGACATTGATGATAGACAGAAGTGCAAAGGTGCAATGATAAGATAAACAGATGCTCTGTGTTTTTACTTAGCCTGAGGTCAATCATAACTGAAGGGTCATTCATGGCTCCAACTCTGCACCATTCTAATGTCAACAAACCAGCCATTTTGCCCAGTAGTGGCGGACACACCCAGACAGCAAAGTCGTCCTCCCACCCAGAAAGATATAGGATAATTCGTTATGAAAGACGGGGCTGTAATTCCCTATACCATATACAGTGCATTCAGAAAGTATTCAGACCCCTTGACTTGTTCCACATTGTTATGTTACAGCCTTATTCTAAAATGTTTTAAATTATTATTTTTTTTCCTCATAAATCTACACACAATTCTCCATAATTCTCCAAATTAATTGAAAATAAAAAACAGAAATACCTTATTTACATAAGTATTCAGACTAGGGATGCACAATATATCGTTGAACATATCGGAATTGGCCGATATTAGCTAAAAATACCAACATTGTTATCTGCCGATGTCTAGTTTAACGCAGATGTGCAAAACCGCTGTCAAAGCTGATGTGCATACCTATATAACGTAGGTACATGATGGAATGACGCTATATGTGCAACACAGCATTCCTAAACGAGCCCACAATGCCTGCTGTGTGGATCGAGCAGTCAACAAGTCGAGCAGTCAATTGAATGAGTAACAAAACTTGAGCGAGACAACTCAAAGGCGAAATCCATTAAAGCCAAGATAATGGAATTCATTACCCTTAACAATCAACCGCTTTCCGTCGTGGGTGATGTTGGCTTTCACCGACTGGTCGAGCACTGGCACACACTACCAAGTGTGCACTGTCAAAGCTGTACAAAAAAAGTCTGCAAACAAGCAAACACCGGCCATGAACGATGTGTTTACAATACCGCGTTAGTAATAAAGCATCATTTGTATGACCGCAACTTCTTGGGTAGCTAGCTTTAGCTTGGTACCTAGCTAGCACCAATACCACCAGCCTGAAAACAATGACCAGGAGAAACTGCAGTCATTTTCATTATTCTTAGCAATGATTTAGGAATCTTTGTGAGTAAGTATTAGCTAGGTTGGCACTTGTTGTTCACCTATTGAAATTGAACATCAGTCCATAAAAATAAATAGCTAGCCAGCTACGTAACCCTGTTGCCTAAAGCTAACATTATAAGCAGCCAGCTAGCTTCATCTGGCTAGTGAGGCTCGACCGGACCGGGTTATGAGTTCTGGAGCTAGCCACAATAAGGATTAGGCACAATAGTGGAATTTGCGGTCAAAATAAAAGTATGTCACTGACAGTGATTCAAAAGAATACAAATAGTAGAATCTTGCATACTTTTATTTTGAAGGCTAACCAAAGTCCACTATTGTGGCTAATCCTTATTGTGGCTAGCTTCACATAGATGGGTCTGACCACCATTAATCAAATAAGAACTGTCTGATAAATTAGGGCTATTTTAGATGATGACACCTAGCTATATAGTTAGCTAGCTAACTGTAGGTGCGCGAGACAAATTTACCAGCATCATAGCATATGTACTGATGAATCGTTGTGACAAATACGAGTGATTAATGAACGCGTTAACTTATGTGACGTGCAGTCATATTCAGGACCTGAATGGTTAACAAGCTTATTTTACACATCAAAAAGTGTTATTTGACACGTCAAACAGTGTTAAATAGTAGATTTTTTGACACGCAAAGACCAAAACGGTGTTCCATACAAATCCTGGTTGAGAATGAAACGACTGAACAAATGAACAACAAAATAGCACAGCAAGTAAGTGAAATAAATAGGTTTTGATTATGTTTTACTGTTTTACTTTTTGGTCAGTGTGGTGTGTGTGTGTGTGTAACCTTTATTTAACTAGGCAAGTCAGTTAAGAACAAATTCTTATTTACAATGACAGGCTACCCCGGCCAAACCCGGACGACACTGGGCCAATTGTGCGCCGCCCTATGGGACTCCCAATCACGGCCGGATGTGATACAGCCTGGATTCGAACCAGGGACTGTAGTGACTCCTCTTGCACTGAGATGCAGTGCCTTAGACCGCTGTGTCAACGTGTGTGTGTTAACTATTTAACTGTAATAGAATGCTTAAAAGGCCGCAAAAATGTTAAATATCGGTATTGTTTTTTTTGGCAAGGAGAAAATCGGATATCGGTATCGGCCAAAAATGTAATATAGGTGCATCACTAATGCAGACCCTTTGCTATAAGACTTGGAATTGAGCTCAGATGCATTCTGTTTCCATTGATCATCCTTGAGATGTTTCTACAACTTTATTGGAGTCCACCTGTGGTAAATTCAATTGATTGGACATGATTTGGAAAGGCACACACGTCTATATACGGTCCCACAGTTGACAGTGCATGTCAGAGCAAAAACCAAGCCATGAGCCACTGAGTAATCGGGGGAGAAGGGCTTTGGTCAGGGAGGTGAGCAAGAATCCGATGGTCACTGACAGAGCTCCAGAGTTTCTCTGTGAAGATGGGAGAACCTTCAAGATGGACAACCATCGTCGCAGCACTCAACCAATCAGGCCCTTATGGTAGAGTTGCCAGACGGAAGCCACTCCTCAGTAAAGGCACTACAGCCCACTTCGAGTTTGACCAAAAGCCACCTAAAGGACTCAGACCATGAGAAACAAGATTCTCTGGTCTGATGACACCAAGATTGAACTCTTTGGTCTGAATGCCAAGCATCAAGTCTGGAGGAAACCTGGCACCATCCCTAACGGTGAAGCATTTGTGTCAGCATCATGCTGTGGTGATGTTTTTCAGTGGCAGGGACTGGGAGACTTGTCAGGATCTAGGGATCCTTGATGAAATCCTGCTCCAGAGCATTCGGGGCCTCAGACTGGTTCACCTTCAAACAGGACAACGACCCTAAGCACACAGCCAAGATAACGCAGGAGTGGCTTTGGGACAAGTCTCTGAATGTCCTTGAGTGGCCCAACCAGAGCCCCGACTTGAACCCGATCGAACTTCTCTGGAGAGACCTGAAAATAGCTGTGCAGCGATCCTCCCCATCCAACCTGGCAGAGCTTGAGAGGATCTGCAGAGAATAATGGGAGAAATTTCACAAATACAGGTGTGCCAAGCTTGTAGCGTCATACCCAAGAAGACTCAAGGCTGTAATCGCTTCCAAAGGTGCTTCAACAAAGAAATGAGTAAAGGGTCTGACTACTTATTTAAATGTGATAGTGATTAATTTCTTATACATTTGCAAAAATACAAAATTATGGGGTATTGTGTGTAGAATAATGAGGTACAAAAACGATTTAATCAAATTTAGAATAAGGCTGTAACGTAACCAAATGTGGAAAAAGGGATCTGAATACTTTCTGAATGCACTGTATTTACAACGTCTGGAAAATACCTCTTTTTAACATCCGGAATTTAAGTATTTTCAACTTTCATTCAGAACCGTAAATTAACCTAATTTCAACGTCCGGAAAATATGTATTTTAAACGTACGTAATTTCACCTTTCATTCAGAACCAAAATTGAATTTAACTTCAATATCTGGAAAATAGATGTTTTAGACGTGTTTTCAATGTCACTTTGCTTACTGGGACTATTCTAGTTTAGAACTATGGAGCCTGGTCAAAAGTAGTGCACTATACCGGGAATAGTTTGCCATTTGGGATGTGCACTCTCAGCCTGGAGCCCGTGAAAATGTAATCTGTCCTCTAAAGTGGAGTAATACTATTTTGAAGCTAGGGCTTGTTGTTATTTGGCTTGCCTCTGATGAGACCACAGCGCCCCACACACACACACACACACACACACACACACACACACACACACACACACACACACACACACACACACACACACACACACACACACACACACACACACACACACACACACACACACACACACACACACACACACACACACACACACACACACACACACACACACACATTAATATTAATTAATGCAAACAGCCCAATCAGAGTGACGTTTGTCAGATTACACTGCAGTCCTTCCCTGGATTCATTGATGATAAATATTTCATGTTTGGATATGGACACATTCGTTCTGGTGAGACCGAGGACTTTCTGTGCGGGGATATCTGGTACAGTTTAAGTTGGAAGTTTACATACACTTAGGTTGGTTTACATACACTTAGGTTAACAAACTATAGTTTTAGCAACTCGGTTAGGACATCTACTTTGTCCAAGACACAAGTAATTTTTCCAAAAATTGTTTACAGACAGATGATTTCACTTAGAATTCACTGTATCACAATTCAAGTGGGTCAGAGGTTTACATACACTAAGTTGACTGTACCTTTAAACAGCTTGGAAAATTCCAGAAAATGATGTCATGGCTTTAGAAGCTTCTAATAGGCTAATTGACCTCATTTGAGTCAATTGGAGGTGTACCTGTGGATGTATTTCAAGGCCTACCTTCAAACTCAGTGCTTCTTTGCTTGACATCATGGGAAAATCAAAAGAAATCAGCCAAGACCTCAGGAAAAAAATTGTAGCTCGTGGTGGTGTTTGTGGTTGTGATGGTCACAGTTGTGATGGTTATGATGGTGCTGCTCATGGTGTTGTTTGTGATGGTCATGGTGGTGACATATGGCAACTGTACATCCCAAAATACAGTCATGTTTGGATGGGGATGTGAGAGTGGGTGATGAGTCAATTACGTAACCACACCATGAAATACAGAAAGAGACTTTGTAGCTTGGCCTGTTGTTGTATATCAGAGAGTGGTGGTAAACGGCATGCGTCACACCAAGAGGGATGAAAGAAGGTGCCATCGCTCTCAACCAATTTGGGGAAAGTAAAAGCATACGTCATACGGAGAGGGGGCTGATGAATAAGGTCAGCATCATCATGTTTCCTTCCAGAAGTATGACTCAGGTTTGAGGTGTGACACAGGGGAGACAGGTGTATGAATGTGAGACTAGGCATGGCTTGGCTGTGGCATTTAGGCCCCACAGCATCTGCTACAGTGTTATGATAAAGGCATGAGGTGGATAAACCTTCCTTGTGAATCTGGAGTCAGGCACTTAGTTGATCGTTTGGAGCCAACTGGGTTTGAACCGCTGTAGAGTACAGGACGCAGGAGACAAGACTGTTTACGCAAGTCTTGCAGTCTGGAAGGTTACTCATCAAACCAGTCTATGGGCCCTGATCAAAGGTAGTGCACTATATAGGGAATAAAGTGCCATTTGGGACACATTCAGGGAAGAGTAAGTACAGACTAGAGACTGGGACAAAGCTAAACTCTGCTTTGATTCTCTCTCTCTTTACTGTGTTATCGTTGGCTTAATGAGAGCTTTAAAAGGTGTTGTGTTGCTCTGTATGTGTCAGACCATTTATAAAACACAAATCTCTGTGTTTGTTTGTCGCAGGCAGCATCGAGATGCAAGAACAAAATGGCTTTGTATTTAACTACGCAGGTGCTTTGTAAAACGCTTAGGCTCCGACACTCTGCAGATCCCACTTCTGACAGCACCAAGGCCATCATGAATCCTTGGCGTCCATGGGAGTTAATTGCAATGACTGCACTTAGACTGCTGGAGGTGGATAATTAGGGAGAAGAGTAAACAAACACCACAAATAGAAAGAAAAGAAAGGCCTGTGTCTTTGTAGCTCTAACAAGAGAGTGAGTGGATCTCTTTTGGGTGAGCCAGAGTTCATTTGGATGCAGGATAGTAGGAAAGAAAGTGTGTGGATGGATCGCTGTTAGAAGAGCCAGCATTCGTTAATCTGGATATCACTGAATACGGTTGAAGTCGGAAGTTTACATACACTTAGGTTGGAGTCATTAAAACACATTTTTCCACAAATTTCTTGTTAACAAACTATAGTTTTGGCAACTTGGTTAGGACATCTACTTTGTGCATGACGCAAGTAATTTTTCCAACAATTATTTACAGACAGATTATTTCACTGTATCACAATTCAAGTGGGTCAGATGTTTACAAACACTAAGTTGACTGTGCCTTTAAACAGCTTGGAAAATTCCAGAAAATTATGTCATGGCTTTAGAAGCTTCTGATAGGCTAATTGACATCATTTCAGTCAAATCGAGGTGTACCTGTGGATTTATTTCAAGGCCTACCTTCAAACTTACTGCCTCTTTGCTTGACATGGGAAAATCAAAAGAAATCAGCCAAGACATCAGAAAACATTTTTAGACCTTCACAAGTCTGGTTTATCCTTGGGAGCAATTTCCAAATCCCTGAAGGTACCACGTTCATGTGTACAAACAATAGTTTGCAAGTATAAACACCATGGGACCACGCAGCTGTCATACCGCTCAGGAAGGAGACGCGTTCTGTCTCCTAGAGATGAACGTACTTTGGTGCGAAAAGTGCAAATCAATCCCAGAACAACGGCAACGGACCTTGTGAAGATGTTGGAAGAAACGGGTACAAAAGTATTTATATCCACAGTAAAACAAGTCATATATCGACATAACCTGAAAGGCTGTTCAGCAAGGAAGAAGCCACTGCTCCAAAACTGCCATAAAAAAGCCAGACTACGGTTTGCAACTGCACATGGGGACAAAGATCATACTTTTTGGAGAAATGTCCTCTGGTCTGATGAAACAAAAATAGAACTGTTTGGCCATAATGACCATCGTTATGTTTGGAGAAAAGGGGGAGGCTTGCAAGCCAAAGAATACCATCCCAACCGTGAAGCATGGGGTGGCAGCATCATGTTGTGGGGGTGCTTTGCTGCAGGAGGGACTGGTGTACTTCATAAAATAGATGGCATCATGAGGGAGGACAATTATGTGGATATATTGAAGCAAGATCTTGGTTGCAAATGGGTCTTCCAAATGGACAATAACCCCAAGCATACTTCCAAAGCTGTGGCAAAATGGTTTAAGGACAACAAAGTCAAGGTATTGGAGTGGCCATCACAAGCCCTGACCTCAATCCCATAGAAATTTGTGGGCAGAACTGAAAAAGCGTGTGCGAGCAAGGCGGCCTAAAAGCCTGACTCAGTTACACCAGGTCTGTCAGGAGGAATGGCCAAAATTCACCCAACTTATTGTGGGAAGATTGTGGAAGGCTACCTGAAACTTTTGACCCAAGTTAAACAATTTAAAGACAATGCTACCAAATACTAATTGAGTGAGTGTATGTAAACGTCTGACCCACTGGGAATGTGATGAAAGAAATAAAAGCTGAAATAAATCATTCTATACTATTATTCTGATATTTCACATTCTTAAAATAAAGTGATGATACTAACTGACCTAAACCAGGGAATTTTTGCCTGGATTAAATGTCAGGAATTGTGAAAAACTGAGTTAAAATGTATGTGGCTAAAGTGTATGTAAACCTCCAACTTCAACTGTACGTTCCTCATATCCCTATTATCTGTGTGCCTTGATATCAGATATCATTCTATGCATTAGCTGTCTGGTTTGCAAACACATCTAGGGGCTCTAGAGTCTAGAGTTGTTTATGCAAATTGATTATATTAGAAAACAATTCACTTTAAGCTTGGGTTTCTATACAGATCTAAGAATTATTTTACTGTATCCATTAGAAAGACACTAGTAACCCAATTGCTGCTTCATATCCTAGACTATGGTGACATCGACCAAAACACAACTAAGACCTTACTCTGTGAATTTGATGTAATTCATAACAATCTTTGCAGATTGATTCTTGGATGCCGTTATAAAAGACACAAGAGTGTGGGGCCTAGGATTGAGCCCTGGTGTACTCCCTTGGTGACAGGCTGTGGCTGAGACAGCAGATTTTCTGACTTTATACACTGCACTCTTTGAGAGAGGTAGTTAGCAAACAAGGCAAAGACCCCTCAGAGACACCAATACTCCTTAGCCGGCCCACAAGAATGGAATGGTCTACCGTATCAAAAGCTTTGGCCAAGTCAATAAAAATAGCAGCACAATATTGCTTAGAATCAAGGGCAATGGTGACATCATTGAGGACCTTTAAGGTTGCAGTAACACATCCCTAACTTGAGTGGAAACCAGATTGCATACCTGAGAGAATACTATAGACATCAAGAAAGCCAGTCAGTTGATTATTGACACGTTTTTCAAACACTTTTGATAATCAGGGCAAAATAGAAATAGGCCAATAACAGTTAGGATCAACTTAATCTCTCCCTTTAAATAAAGGACGAACTGTGGCTGCCCTCCAAGCAATGGGAACCTCCCAAGAAAGGAGAGACAGGTTAAAATGGTCAGAGAGAGGCTTGGTGATGATAGGGGCAGCAAACTTAAAGAAGAAAGGAACAAAGAGAAACTTTGTAGCTGGGCAGGGGAAAAAGAGGGAGAAGCATCGGGGATAGCTGCATTAGAAGAGGTGGGAGATGAGGAAATGTTGGACGGGCAAGGAGGCATGGCTGAGTCAAATAGGAATCCTAACTTAATGAAGTGGTGATTAAAGAGCTCAGCCATGTGCTTCTTGTCAGTAACAACCACATCATCAACATTAAGGGACATGGGCAGATGTGAGGACGAGGGTTTATTCTAGACCCACAGAGAGACCCACAGAGAGAGAACTTCTCCTTAAAGTAACTAACTTTGGTCTTCCCGGATAGTGCACTTATTTCTCATTCACCTGAACGATAGCCAGTCAGCCTGAGTATGCGTGTGCCGAGCCTTTCGCCAAATGCAATTCTTGAAGTGGAGTAACTCTGCAAGATCAAGGTCAAACCAGGGGCTGAACCTGTTTTTAATTCTAATTTTCTTTATGGGGACGTGTTTGTTAACAATACCACTGAAAATATCAAAAAAGAAGGTCCAAGCGTCTTCAACAGAGGAGATTAAGCTGATTCTATACCATTTTACAGAGGCCAGTTCATGAAGGAAGACTTGCTCATTAAAGTTTTTTAGCACGCGTCTATGACAAATCAGGACAGGTCGTTTCACTGAGCAGCCATTACGAACACAGGCTGGAAAACAGTGATCACTAATGTCATTACAGAAAACACCAGACTGATACCTTGATTATTTGTGATTATTTGTGAAGATAACAGCGAGGAGAGTAGCCTTTTCTGGGTGTTTGGAGTCATACCTTGTGGGATTGGTGATAATCTGAGAAAGATTTAGGGAGTCCCATTGCTTGAGGACTTGGTCAGGTGGTTTAAGCATGTCCCAGTTTAGGTCACCTAGCAGGACAAATTCAGACTTAGTGAAAGGGGCCAGGAGAGAGCTTAGGGCAGGTGGGGTACAGGCCGGTGTTGACAGAGGACGATAGCACCCAGCAATAGTCAGCAAAGAGCTATTAAAAAAAATAAAAATAAATGTCACCTTTATTTAACTAGGCAAGTCAGTTAAGAACAAATTCTTATTTTCAATGACGGCCTAGGAACAGTGGGTTAACTGCCTGTTCATGGGCAGAATGACAGATTTGTACCTTGTCAGCTCGGGGATTTGAACTTGCAACCTTCCAGTTACTAGTCCAACTTCAAATATAACCAATAATAATAATAATATTACCAATTTGAAAGTGTAATGCTTAAAACCAGCAAATCAAATCATGATGAGATATTTGTAACTATGTATGTGCAGTGGGGTCCAGAATTATTGACAACCTTGATAAAGATAAGCAAAGATGACTGTATAAAATGTATTATTCAAATACTGAGCCATATTATAAGGTCCAGAAATGGGGAAATGATATGATATACTAAAACAATTGCTCAATGAAAGATTTTGTATAACGAGTAATATTTTTGTTCCTCAAAAAGGTAGGGGTCCACATTATTGACACCCCTGTTTTCAATACCTCACCTTGCTAGGATAACGACACTTAGCCTTTTTCGAAAATGTTTTATGAGTTGGAGAAGACATTGTGAGGGATCTTACACCATTACTCCATACAGAATCCTTCCAGATCCTTGATATCCTTTGTCTGGCCTTTTGGGCTACCCTCTTCAATTCAAAACGTAGGTTTTCAATGAGTTTCAAGTCCGGAGACAATCCATTTCTTTGTGGATTTTGGGTTGTCTTTCTGGAAGATCCACTTGTGGCCAAGTTTTGGCCTCCTGGCAGAGGCAACCAGGTTTTGGGCAAAAATATCCGGGTACTGGGTAAAGCTCATGATGCCGTTGGGCCCCAGGACAAGTGGAAGCAAAATAGCCCCATAACTTACTTGGTAGCCCTTTTCTGCAGTCAATGACCAAAAGCTCGCTCTTTGGCTTCATGGGTGGAATGTTAATATATACAGTGCCTTGCGAAAGTATTCGGCCCCCTTGAACTTTGCGACCTTTTGCCACATTTCAGGCTTCAAACATAAAGATATAAAACTGTATTTTTTTTGTGAAGAATCAACAACAAGTGCGACACAATCATGAAGTGGAACGACATTTATTGGATATTTCAAACTTTTTTAACAAATCAAAAACTGAAAAATTGGGCGGGCAAAATTATTCAGCCCCCTTAAGTTAATACTTTGTAGCGCCACATTTTGCTGCGATTACAGCTGTAAGTCGCTTGGGGTATGTCTATCAGTTTTGCACATCAAGAGACTGATTTTTTTTCCCATTCCTCCTTGCAAAACAGCTCAAGCTCAGTGAGGTTGGATGGAGAGCATTTGTGAACAGCAGTTTTCAGTTCTTTCCACAGATTCTCGATTGGATTCAGGTCTGGACTTTGACTTGGTCATTCTTACACCTGGATATGTTTATTTTTGAACCATTCCATTGTAGATTTTGCTTTATGTTTTGGATCATTGTCTTGTTGGAAGACAAATCTCCATCCCAGTCTCAGGTCTTTTGCAGACTCCATCAGGTTTTCTTCCAGAATGGTCCTGTATTTGGCTCCATCCATCTTCCCATCAATTTTAACCATCTTCCCTGTCCCTGCTGAAGAAAAGCAGGCCCAAACCATGATGCTGCCACCACCATGTTTGACAGTGGGGATGGTGTGTTCAGGTTGATGAGCTGTGTTGCTTTTACGCCAAACATAACGTTTTGCATTGTTGCCAAAAAGTTAAATTTTGATTTCATCTGACCAGAGCAACTTCTTCCACATGTTTGGTGTGTCTCCCAGGTGGCTTGTGGCAAACTTTAAACAACACTTTTTATGGATATCTTTAAGAAATGGCTTTCTTCTTGCCACTCTTCCATAAAGGCCAGATTTGTGCAATATACGATTGATTGTTGTCCTATGGACAGAGTCTCCCACCTCAGCTGTAGATCTCTGCAGTTCATCCAGAGTGATCATGGGCCTCTTGGCTGCATCTCTGATCAGTCTTCTCCTTGTATGAGCTGAAAGTTTAGAGGGACGGCCAGGTCTTGGTAGATTTGCAGTGGTCTGATACTCCTTCCATTTCAATATTATCGCTTGCACAGTGCTCCTTGGGATGTTTAAAGCTTGGGAAATCTTTTTGTATCCAAATCCGGCCTTAAACTTCTTCACAACAGTATCTCGGACCTGCCTGGTGTGTTCCTTGTTCTTCATGATGCTCTCTGCGCTTTTAACGGACCTCTGAGACTATCACAGTGCAGGTGCATTTATACGGAGACTTGATTACACACAGGTGGATTGTATTTATCATCATTAGTCATTTAGGTCAACATTGGATCATTCAGAGATCCTCGCTGAACTTCTGGAGAGAGTTTGCTGCACTGAAAGTAAAGGGGCTGAATAATTTTGCACGCCCAATTTTTCAGTTTTTGATTTGTTAAAAAAGTTTGAAATATCCAATAAATGTCGTTCCACTTCATGATTGTGTCCCACTTGTTGTTGATTCTTCACAAAAAAATACAGTTTTATATCTTTATGTTTGAAGCCTGAAATGTGGCAAAAGGTCGCAAAGTTCAAGGGGGCCGAATACTTTCGCAAGGCACTGTATATAATTTTTTTTTACGAGGAAGATCTGATGTTTCTATGTCAAACAGTTTGGTTATATTTCAGTCTTCTGTGATATAGTGATATACTGCAAATAATGTGTAATATTGTGATGCAAACTCACAATTGAATACATTTCAAGTTAATATCTGACTTGGTAGAGGCATCCTCTTTTCATAACCCTATGTGAGGTGTATACTTTTGTTTCAAATAGGATTTGTTTAAGACTACCAAGAACCAGTCGGTGTTACCCTAATTCAGCCCATTGCAGTAAAAGGTTGACCAAAATATCTTTCTTTGAGCAATTGTATTAGTATAAATTGAATTTCCCCCCCCAAAATGTGCATACAATATAGCTCAGCATTTTAATCATTTATTTTATGCAGTCATTTTTGCTCATCTTTATCAAGGGTGTCAATCATTTCATTCCCCATTGTATGTACACTGAGTGTACCAAACATTAGCAACACCTGCTCTTTCCCTGACAGACTGACCAGGTGAATCCAGGTGAAAGCTATGATCCCTTGTTGATGTCACCTAAATTCACATCAAATCAGTGTAGATGAAGGGGAGGAGACAGGTTAAAGAAAGATTTCTTAAGCCTTGAGACAATTGAGACATGGATTGTGTATGTGAGCCATTCAGAGGGTGAATGGGTAAGACAAAATATCTAAGTGCTTTTGAACGGGGTATGGTAGTTGGTGCCAAACGCACTGTTGCGTGTGTGTGAAGAACTGCAACGCTGCTGAGTTTTTCAAGCTCAACAGTTTCCCATGTACATCAAAAATGGTCCACCAACCAAAGGACATCCAGCCAACGTGACACACCTGGGGAAAGCATTGGAGTTAACATGGGCCAGCATCCCTGTGGAACGCTATCAACACCTTGTAGAGTCCATGTCTCGATTAATTGAGGATGTTCTGAGGGCAAAAGGGGGTGCAACTCAATATTAGGAAGGTGTTCCTAATGATTTGTCCACTCAGTGTATGTATATACAGTACCAGTCAAAAGTTTGGACAAACTCATTCCAGGGTTTTCCTTTATTTTACCTATTTTATACATTGTATAATAATAGTGAAGACATCAACACTATGAAATAACACATGGAATCATGTAGTTACCAAAAAAGTGTTACACAAATAAAAATGTATTTTACGTTTAAGATTCTTCAAAGTAGCCACCATTTGCCTTCATGACAGCTTTACACACTCTTGGCATTCTCTCAACCAGCTTCATGAGGTAGACATCTGGAATGCATTTCAATTAACAGGTGTGCCTTGTGGAATTTCTTTCCTTCTTAATGCGTTTGAGCCAGTCAGTTGTGTTGTGACAAGGTAGGGCTGGTATACAGTAGATAGCCCAATCTGGTAAAAAACCAAGACCATTTTTATGATAAGAACAGCTCAAATAAACAAAGAGAAAATACAGTCCATCATTACTTTAAGACATGAAGGTCAGTCAATCTGGAAAATTACAAAAACTTTGAAACTTTCTTAATTTGAAGTCGCAAAAACCATCAAGCGCTATGATAAAACTGGCTCTCATGAGGACCGCCACAGGAATGGATGACCCAGAGTTACCTCTGCTGCAGAAGATACGTTTATTAGAGTTACCAGCCTCAGAAATTTCAGCCCAAATAATTGTTACACAGTTTTCAAGTAACAGACACATCTCAACATCAACTGTTCAGAGGAGACTGTGTGAATAAGTCATTCGTGGTCGAATTACTGTAAAGAAACCACTACTAAAGGACACCAATAAGAAGAAGCGACTTGCTTGGGCCAAGAAACACAAGCAATGGACATTAGACTGGTGGAAATCTTTTCTTTGGTCTGATGAGTCCAAATTTCAGATTTTTGGTTCCAACCACCATGTCTTTGTGAGACGCAGAGTAGGTGAGAGGATGATCTCCGCGTGTGTGGTTCCAACCGTGAAGCATAAAGGAGGAGGTGTGATGGTGTGGGGTTGCTTTTCTAGTGACACTGTCAGTGATTTGTTTAGAATACAAGGCAAACTTAACCAGCATGGCTAACACAGCATTCTGCAGAAATACGCCATCCCATCTGGTTTGTTTTTCAACAGGACAATGACCCACCACACCTCCAGGCTGTGTAAGGGCTCTTTGAGCAAGGGGAGTGATGGAGTGCTGCATCAGATGACCTGGCCTCCACAATCATCCAACCTCAACCCAATTGAGATGGTTTGGGATGAGTTGGACCACAGAGTGAAGGAAAAGCAGCCAACAAGTGCTCAGCATATGTGGGAACTCCTTCAAGACTGTTGAAAAAGCATTCCAGGTGAAGCTGGTTGAGATAATGCCAAGAGTGTGCACAGCTGTCATCAAGGCAAAGGGTGGCTACTTTGAAGAATCTAAAATATATTTTGATTTGTTTAACACTTTTTGGGTTACTACATGATTCCATATGTGTTATTTCCTAGTGTTGATGTCTTCACTATTATTCTACAATGTAGAAAATAGTAAAAATAAAGAAAAACCCTTGATTGAGTAAGTGTGTCCAAACTTTTGACTGGTATTGTAGGTATTAGTAGTTGTAGCAGTAGTTTTGTTAGCTGTAGGACTATTAGTAGTTGTACAACAACTTTTATTTGCTTTTAATGTAAGATTTTGTTCAAAATTATTATTATTATATCATTGTTATTATTATTATTATTATTATTATGTTGCTATATTATTCTTGTTACTAAGTATTGTTTGTTTTGTTTTTACATTTGGACACTTACAAATTAGATTCTGCATCTCAAAAGATTTCAACCTGCAAAACTTCAAATAATTAAAAATGTTTTTTGGGGTACAATGACATTCCTCTCCTCTCCTCCTCTTTCACTTCCTGTATTCTTCCTTTTCCTATTCCTAGTGTATATGGATTCCTTTCATTAACAACAGTGCATTTGTTGTGAAACAATCCATGATTGTTTGTGACAATCTAATGAATGAATCCATCTGTGACACATACGCATTTTGTTACGTTACAGCCTTATTCCAAAATTGATTTTTTTAAATTATCCTCATCAATCTACACATAATACCCCATAATGACAAAGTAAAAACAGGTTTTTAGAAATAAAAGAACTGAAATACATGATTTACATCAGTAGTCAGACCCTTTGCTATGAGACTCAAAATTGAGCTCAGGTAATCCTGTTTCCATTGATCATCTACGAAATGTTCCTACAACTTGAATGGAGTCCAATTCTGGTAAATGCAATTGACTGGACATGATTTGGAAAGGCAAATCAGAGCAGAGTCAGAGCAAAACCTCCATCATTCTTAAATGGAAGAAGTTTGGAACCACCAAGACTCTTCTTAGAGCTGGCTGATGGTAAGTGATGTTTACTCTGACAGAGCTCCAGAGTTCCTCTGTAGATACTTCCAGAAGGACAACCATCTCTGCAGCACTCCACCAATCAGGCCTTTATGGTAGAGTGGCCAGACAGAAGCAGTAAAAGGCACATGACAGCCCACTTGGAGTTTGCCAAAAGGCACCTAAAGGACTCTTTTACAATGAGAAACAAGATTCTCTGGTCTGATGAATCCAAGATTGAACCTTTTGGCCTGAATGCCAAGTGTCAGGTCTGGAGGAAACCTGGCACCATACCTACAGTGAAGCATGGTGGAGGCAGCATCATGCTGCGGGGATGTTTTTCAGCTGCAGGGACTGGGAGACTAGTCAGGATCAAGGGAAAGATGAACGGAGCAAAGTACAGAGAGATCCTTGATAAAAAACCTGCTCCAGAGTGCTCAGGACCTCAGACTGGGGTGAAGGTTCACCTTCCAACAGGACAACGATCATAAGCACACAGCCAAGACAATGTATGAGTGGCTTAGGGACAAGTGTCTGAATGTTCTTGAGTGGCCCAGCCAGAGCCCAATCGAACATCTCCGGCGAGACCTGAAAATAGCTGTGCAGCGATGCTCCCCAATGGGAGAAAGTCCCCAAATACAGGTGTGCCAAGCTTGTAGCGTCATACCCAAGAAGACTTGCGGCTGTAATCGCTGCCAAAGGTGCTTTTACAAAGTAGTGAGTAAAGGGTCTGAATACTTATATAAATGTAATTCTAATTTAAAAAAATGAAGAATTTGTCATTATGGGCTATTGTGTGTAGATTGATAAGAAAATAAAATATTGTATAAATTTTAGAACAAGGCTGTAATGTAACAAAATTTGAAAAAAGCCAAGGGGTCTGAATACTTTCCGAATTCACTGTAATTACTCTAGCTTGGCTGTCTTTCTTACACACACTCACATACATTGTGCACACACACATTGTACACCATACACATGATATACAGACTAGACAGATTTCCCTGGGCATTTTTCATTCATGCAGACAGCCGGCTACAAAGACTCCCCCCCTGCCTGGTTCCATTCATGTATAATGTACACTCATGTGCGGGCAGGCACGCTTCGACACACAGCACAGTCAGAATGGTACCATACTTCATTCAGCTTAAATTGGACACAGACAGAGACCCAGTCATTCAAACATTCTCATACACACTCCAATGTAGCCTATCATCTCCATATCAATACAACAGGATATGGCCTTAACATTGCTTAGCACAAAAACACAGCTCTCTCATCAATGTCCAACCACACTGACACACAGGCACATGCAAGGACACACATGCACACACCACCACTAACCATGCAACATGGAATCACCCAATGCAGAAAGGTCCATCTCATTGTTGGGGTTGTCTGTGTGTGGACATTGATTGTTGAATGCCTTCTGACAGATGAGGTGAAAGCAAAGCTCAGTAGGATGTAAAAAGGAGAACAGAAGGAACATTGTGGAATTGAGAAGATACAGTATATTAGACTTTCATAGTCCTGCTTTGAATCATGACCTTGGAATAATAAAACAAAGCTTAGGACGTGGACAGAATCAGAACATACACAACATTCTACAGTGATGACACTCCTAAAACCAAACGTGGAAGTACAAGCTTAAAAGTTCCACCAATTTTATTCCACTGAATAAAATGATTTACCAAGTCAAAAGACCAAACTGGCACCCCTTCAGTCAGTGAAGTATAAAAGATGTACCCTTCCAATCAAGACCATTGTCTTTAGGTCGGCCCTAATTCAACACCCTCCAGCAAAACACTTCTAAGTACCAACACCACCGTATCAATCTATAAACGGCACATGGAAACACTAGCAGAAAATGAAAATCTGAAATGTCTTGAGTCAATAAGTATTCAACCTTTTTGTTATGACAAGCCTAAATCTGTTCAGGAGTAAAAATGTGCTTAACAAGTCACATAATATGTTTCATGGACTCACTCTGTGTGCAATAATAGTGTTTAACATGATTTTTGAATCACTACCTCATCTCTGTCCCCCACACATACAATTATCTGTAAGGTCCCTCGGTCGAGCCGTGAATTTCAAACACAGATTCAACCACAAGTTTAGGGAGGTTTTTCCAATGCCTCACAAAGAAGGGCACCTATCGGTAGTATCCCTGAGTATCACTTTGAGCATGGTGAATATATTAATTACACTTTGGAAGGTGTATCAATACACCCAATCACTACAAAGATACAGGTGTCTTTCCTAACTCAGTTGCCAGAGAGGAAGGAAACCGCACGGGGATTTCACCATGAGGCCAATGGGGACTTTATAACAGTTACGAGTTTATTTATTATAGGGACAGTACACATTAATCAACATCCATTTTACAATAATGCAACATCCATGTAAATGTGCTGGGGTTAGCCAAAGTATAAATTGCACCCGTAGTCCCAGGGTAAGTAAGGACCATTACACAACCACAAAACAAATACAAATACTCTACATCCAATACAATATGAATATAACAACAACTTATTTGTTTAAAAAACACAATCATCAACTGTCGTCTTACATATGAGGAACCACAGATAACTTTGTGTACAGATGTGTACAGGTTTGGATAGATTTGAGCCATGTTTTCAATTTAAAATTACAATAATAATCAGTCCATAGGCATTGCATACCAGTGTATTTTAGTACTAACAGAGAAGGCCGATTGACCGAGTTTACTGTGTTGAAAAGGGACAATGCAATCCCCTCTAGTTACTGCCCTTGTTATCCTGGAGGTGCTTTCCTTGAGCATGATATGCCGGCATAGAGGTGGAGGGGCAAGACCATGCAGGATCTTAAAGACAAGGCTTGTATCTACATACTACGGAAAGCTGTCCAGACTGAATCAATTATGTTTGTGAATGATGTGACAATGGTGGTAACTGTTTGGTTTGTTATCATAAATCTTAAGTGTTTGTTTGTAGAGTGATTCAATTGGTTTCAGAATAGTAGTTCCTACTTGTGACCAGCATGTGAGGCAATATCTTCAACGGCTGTGATAGAAGAAAACTGAGGATGGATCAACAACATTGTGGATACTCCACAATACTAACCGAATTGACAGAGTGAAATGTAGGAAGCTCGTACACAATACAAATATTCAGAAACACGCTTCCTGTTTCCAACAAGGCAATAATAATGCAAAAAATGTGGCAAAGCAATTACATTTTTGTCCTGAATACAAAGTGTTATGTTTGGGTCAAATCCAAGACAACACATTACTGAATACCACTCTCCATATTTTCAGACATGGTAGTGGCTGCATCATGTTATGGGTATGTTTGTAATCGTTAAGGACTGTGGAGATTTTCAGAATAAAAAAATGGAATGGAGCTAATTACAAGCAAAATCCTAGAGGAAAACCTGGTTCAGTCTGCTTTACACCAGACCCCTAAAACACAAGGCCAAATCTACACTGGAGTTGCTTACCAAGGAGACAGTAAATATTGAAAATATTGAAAATCTATGGCAAGACCTGAAAATGGTTGTCTAGCAATGATAAACAACTAATCTGACAGAGCTTGAATAATTTTGAAAAGAATAATGGGCAAATGTTGCACAATCCAGGTGTGGAAAGCTCTTAAAGGCTTACCCAGAAAGTCTCACATCTGTAATCTCTGCCAGAGGTGCTTCTACAAAGTATTGACTCAGGGGTGTGAATACTTGTGTAAATTATATATTTTTCTATATTTTCTTTTTTTTATAAATGTGAAAAAATATATGTTTTCACTTTGTCATTCTTGGGTGTAGTCCCCACAAGGATAGTAAAACAAGGAAAATTCTACCTCGTTGAGAAATTAAGGAAAAAGGCTATTTTAAGCTCAGGGTTTAGGTTTAGGGTTAGGGTTAGAATTAGGGTTAGGGTAAGGGGTTAGTGGTTAGGTTTAGGGTTACGGGTGAGGGTTAAGGTAAGGGTAAATAGGATTTTGAATGGACATTTATTTTAGGTCCCCACAAGGATAGAACATAGCGTTTGTGTGTGTGTGTGTGTGTATGTAAGAGCGAGCAGAGGATATCTAATGGAGTGAATAGGGTCCATGGTGCGCTGGACACTGCCTGGCGTGTGTTCTGGGAGAGGCCAATTAAGTGGTTATTTGTAGAAGCAGAGTGGCAAGTGTGTGCGCAAGCGTGCATCTGTGTGTGTTTGTGTGGCTCAGAGAACACCATGGCTTCTCCCAGGCGCTTGCTCTCTCATTCTGATTAGTTTAGCCCAGGGTCGGGTGGAACAGAGCAGGCCAAAGTGATTTCTAATTAATCTGCAGGGCCAAGTCATCAATACAACTGTATGGCTGGAGGAATGAGGATTGGAATGAATGGGCAGGATAAACACACCTTGTTCCTCATGGACTTAGCCCTAAGAGGGTTCAAAGGGGCAGAAAGGATGCTATTTTATCTTTATATTGAAGATTTTTGTGTGTTCCCTGGTCTAAATAATGCCTTTAATAATGAAAGAAAACAGGTTGACTTTCTACCTCAGGCCTAAGAGGGGTGATGGGATTGGGATTCTGGGATGGGATTCTCGTGGTATTATAATTTTATTGCAGGTTTTTGGACGGGTCTATTTTTCCTTGGTCTAATGGCTTTATTAGTTAATGGTTGTAAACAGTTTGACTGACACTGTTTATTTTGATTTATTTGTAAACAATCAATATCAACCTAATTGTCTGTGTGTCTAACTACCTTGTAAAAAGAGAAGGATCATGCAGTAGTAAACATATTTCATAGATGTTTACAATTCAAACCTTGGTCCAAATGTTCTAATTGATGAGGCATAACATAGAACAGCAAGGCGCCTGGACTGGGCTCATTTACAGTTGTTGGTGGTTTAATATAAACTGACCCCCCCCCCCATGAGACATGCTCTATAGCTCTCTTTTGGTTTTTCTGACTTTAATTAAGTCTAAGACGTTGGGGAGGAGGGGGTGACAAGCTGACATATGGAATTGTTTTAAGAAGGTCAAACTATGGATCATTTAGCTATTTTATTTATAATTGTATGAACCCTTTAGGTATTTAAAAAATATCCTCCCCCAAAAAATGTGATAAAATATAGATTTTGGACTTTACTAGTGAAGCCCATAGAAACGCATGTTCATGAACGGTAAAAAAGGACAGTCAAAAATAAATCAGAAGAAAAACACATTTTTGTCTATTAAAATAACATCAAATTGATCAGAAATACAGTGTAGACATTGTTAATCTTGTAAATGACTATTGTAGCTGGAAATGGCAGATTTTTTATGGAATATCTACATAGGCGTACAGAGGCCCAATGGTACATTGCATTAGCTAATCCTAGTTTATCGTTTTAAAACAGCCGCCTCACAAATCCTCAACTGGCAGCTTCATTAAATAGTACCCTCAAAACACCAGTCTCAATGTCAACAGTTAAGAGGTGACTCCAGGATGCTGGCCTTTTAGGCAGAGTTCCTCTGTCCAGTGTCTGTGTTCTTTTGCCCATCTTAATCTTTTCTTTTTATTGGCCAGTCTGAGATATGGCTTTTTCTTTGCAACTCTGCCTAGAAGGCCAGCATCCCGGAGTCGCCTCTTCACTGTTGATGTTGAGACTGGTGTGTTGCAGGTACTTTTTAATGAAGCTGCCAGTTGAGGACTTGTGAGGCGTCTGTTTCTTAAACTAGACACTCTAATGTACTTGTCCTCTTTCTCAGTTGTGTACCGGGGCCTCCCAATCTTTCTATTCTGGTTAGAGACAGTTTGCGCTGTGCTGTGAAAGGAGTAGTACACAGCGTTGTACGAGATCTTCAGTTTCTTGGCAATTTCCCGCATGGAATAGCCTTCATTTCTCAGAACAAGAATAGCTAACGAGTTTCAGAAGAAAGTTCTTTGTTTCTGGCCCTTTTGTGCCTGTAATCAAACCCACAAATGCTGATGCTCCAGATACTTGACTAGTCTAAAGAAGGACAGTTTAATTGCATCTTTAATTAGGATAAGAGTTTTCAGCTGTGCTAACATAATTGCAAAAGGGGTTTTCTAATGATCAATTAGCCTTTTAAAAGGATTAACTTGGATTAGCTAACACAACGTGCCATTGGAACACAGGAGTGATGGTTGCTGATAATGGGCCTCTGTACACCTATGTAGATATTCCATTAAAAATCTGCAGTTTCCAGCTACAATAGTTATTTACAACATTAACAATGTCTACACTGTATTTCTGATCAATTTGATTTTAATGGACAAAACATGTGATTTTCTTTTGGATGGTAGTGTATATAAATATTTTTTTTTACACATATTTAACTCCTTTTTTGGGCAGGCACAAAACTACTGTACATTCATACTTCCATTCATTATTTTAACTGTTACCGGTTACCTTCAGGTGAGTCCCATGACAGTTGTGGAGGTCATAGAGCAAAATGTAGAACGCCATCATGTTCGTGAAAATCACCCATTTCCACAGTGAGCAATGGTTTGTAGCTCAAATGGTCCAGATGCCCGACTTCAGACGAGTCTCTTGACACTTGTGGGGGTCGTAGTGCAAAACAGAGAACACCACCTACCCTTTTCAAACGTGAGAAGACCAATTTTCAGAATGTCTCATTGTCTGATAAACACCGCTCTAGCTCTGCCACCTTAGATGCTGAAGTGCGATACTGGCGACTGTGGTGGAATGAGACGCACCCAATGCAAAACAAACTGATATCTCTAGCTTAAACTGACAGATTTTGATTGGGATTTGTTTGTTATGTAACTTAGATTGACACACCGGTGCATAAATCGACTCCAGGGTGTTAAAATCTAGCTTGATTATAATAACAACTGACATCTTGAAAGCAAACAATTTGGTAAGATAGTACAAATAAATAAATAACATTGCTAATGTACTGTAAAGACCAGCAATGCCCAAAAATATAAACCCTGTTTATTCTCAATCTTTGCCAATGCAGTTATAAATACAATCCAGTGAGGGTAGCCGAAATGTAGAACCTAGAGTAAGGGATAAACGCTGACGTTCTGAACATTACCTTGGAAATAATGGACTCCCTTTGCGGAGTCAATTTTTTTCAAGGTAATGTACAGAACGGAGGTGTTTATCACCAACTCATTGTTCTAAACAGAGGCATTTATCCCACTTATACCACAGTTGCCAAAGTAAACAATACTAAAGCGCAGATTTACCAGTTGAAAAAAATAAAAAAAATCTAGATATTTTTATTTTTAAAACAGAATTCACTCTTTTTCATACTTTGGTTGCTAGAGACACAACACTGTTGTTCATTCTATATGTTCCGTTGCCATACTTGCTGGCAATGATCTTGAACTTTGCTTGCTAACCAGCCAACTAACTACGAATAACAAAGTCACGACCTCTGCAGCCAATTGAACACATTTGAACTCTATATCTGACATGGTACAGGTAGGTGTCTTCTTTTTAAGCTCAAAACTGCGTGTGATGTGTACACTTTTGTTTTAAAGTAGATTTGTTAAGACCACCAAGAAACACTGTGTGACTCGGATTTGGCCAACTGCAGTAAAAGTAAAGCAAAGAGAAACGACAGTCCATAATTACTTTAAGACATGAAGGCCAGTCAATCTGGAAAATGTCAAGAACTTTGAAAGTTTCTTCAAGTGCAGTCGCAAAAATCATCAAGCGCTATGATGAAACTGGCTCTCATGAAGACCGCCACAGGAAAGGATGACCCAGAGGTACCTCTGCTGCAGAATATACGCTCATTAGAGTTAACTGCACCTCAAATTGCAGCCCAAATAATTGCTTCACAGAGTTCAAGTAACAGACACATCTCAACATCAACTGTTGAAAGGAGACTGCGTGAATCAGGCCTTCATGGTCGAAATGCTGCAAAGAAATCATTACTAAAGGACACCAATAAGAAGAAGAGACTTGCTTGGGCCAAGAAACACGGGCAATGGATATTCGATTTTTGGTTCCAACCACGGTGTCTTTGTGAGAGTTGGTGAATGGATGATCTCCACATGTGTCGTTCCCACCGTGAAGCAAAGAGGAGGAGGTGTGAGGGTGTGGGGGCGCTTTGCTGGTGACACTGTCAGTGATTTATTTAGAATTCAAGGCACACATAACCAGCATGGCTACCACAGCATTCTGCAGCGATACACCATTCCATCTGGCTTGTGCTTAGTGGGACTATAATTTGTTTTTCAACAGGGCAAGACCCAAAACACACCTCCAGGCTGTGTAAGTGCTATTTGGCCAAGGGGAGTGATGGAGTGCAGCATCAGATGACGTGGCCTCCTCAATCACCCGACCTAAACCCAGTTGAGATGGTTTTTGATGAGTGGGACCACAGAGTGAAGGAAAAGGAGTAAACAACAACTCCTTCCGACAGTTGAAGTCAGAAGTTTACATACACCTTAGCCAAATACATTTAAACTCAGTTTTTCACAATTCCTGACATTTTATCCGAGTAAAAATTCCCTGTCTTAGGTCAGTTAGGATCACCACTTTATTTTAAGAATGTGAAATGTCAGAATAATAGTTGAAAGAATTATTTATTTCAGCTTTTATTTATTTAATCACATTCCCAGTGTGTCAAAAGTTTACATACACTCAATTCGTATTTGGTAGCATTGCCTTTAAATTGTTTAACTTGGGTAAAACTCTTCGGGTAGCCTTCCACACCCTTCCCACAATATGTTGGGTAAATTTTGACCCATTCCTCCTGACAGAGCTGGTGCAAATGAGTCAGGTTTGTAGGCCTCCTTGCACACACACGCTTTTTCAGTTCTGCCCACACATTTCTATGGAATTGAGGTCAGGGCTTGTGATGGCCACTCCAATACCTTGACTTTGTTGTCCTTAAGCCATTTTGTCACATCTTTGGAAGTATGCTTGGGGTCTTTGTCCATTTGGAAGACACATTTGCAACCAAGCTTTAACTTCCTGACTGATGTCTTGAGATGTTGCTTCAATATATCCACATAATTTTCCTCCCTCATGGTGCCATCTATTTTGTGAAGTACACCAGTCCCTCTTGCAGCGAAGCACCCCCACAACATGATGCTGCCACCCCCGTGCTTCATGGTTGGAATGGTGTTCTTCAGCTTGCAAGCATCCCTCTGATCCTCCAAACAAAACGATGGTCATTATGGCCAAACAGTTCTATTTTTGTTTCATCAGACCAGAGGACATTTCTCCAAAAAGTACGATCTTTGTCCCCATGTGCAGTTACAAACCATAGTCTTGCTTTTTTTATGGCGGTTTTGGAGCAGTGTCTTCTTCCTTGCTGAGCGGCCTTTCAGGTTATGTCGATATAGGACTCATTTTACTGTGGATATTGATACTTTTGTGCCTGTTTCCTCCAGCATCTTCACAAGGTCCTTTGCTGTTGTTCTGGGATTGATTTGCACTTTTCGCACCAAAGTACATTCATCTCTAGGAGACAGAATGCGTCTCCTTCCTGAGCAGTAAGACGGCTGCGTGGCCCCATGGTGTTTATACTTGCATACTATTGTTTGTACAGATGAACGTAGTACCTTCAGGTGTAGATTCTAAAGCCATGACACATCAGAAGCTTCTAAAGCCATGACATAATTTTCCGGAATTTTCCAAGCTGTTTAAAGGCACAGTCAACTTAGTGTATGTAAGCTTCTGACCCACTGGAATTGTGATACAGTGAATTAAGTTTAGTAATCTGTCTGTAAACAATTGTTGGAAAAATTACTTGTGTCATGCACAAAGTAGATGTCCTAACCGACATGCCAAAACTATAGTTTGTTAACAAGAATTTTGTGGAGTGGTTGAAAAATTAGTTTTAATGACTCCAACCTAAGTGAATGTAAACTTCCAACTTCAACTGTATGCTGAGAAAAAGCATTCCTCATGAAACTGGTTGCATTCCTCATGGAAAAGCATTCCTCATGAACTGGTTGAGAGAATGCCAAGAGTGTGCAAAGCTGTCATCAAGGCAAAGGGTGGCTACTTTGAAGAACCTCAAATATAAAATATATTTTGATTTGTTTCAAGAAAAAATGTTGGTTACTACATGATTCCATGTGTGTTATTTCATAGTTTTGATGTCTTCACTATTATTCTACAATGTGGAAAATAGTACAAATAAAGAAAAACCCTTAAATAAGTAGGTGTGTCCAAACTTTTGACTGGTACTGTATATAGCAAGTCTGTCACACTCTGATCTGTTTCACCTGTCCCCATTATTGTCTCCACCCCCTCCAGGTGTCGCTTGTTTTCCCCAGTGTATTTATCCCTGTGTTTCCTGTCTCTCTGTGCCAGTTCGTCTTGTATGTTTCCAAGTCAACCAGTGGTTTTCCCGTTCGCCTGCTTTTTGCATTCTCATTTTTCTAGTCCTCCCGGTTTTGACCCTTGCCTGTTTCTGGTCTTTTTACCCGCCTGCCTGACCATTCTACCTGCCTTGACCACGAGCCTGTCTGCCCCTCTGTACCTTCTGGACTCTGGTTTTGACCTTTTTGCCTGTCCACGACCATTCTCTTGCCCACCCCTTTGGATTAATAAACATTGTAAGACTACAACCATCTACCTCCTGGGTCTCGCCTTGTGCCTTGATAGTCTGTTTGGTTACCAAGGCAACTACTGTAGCTATGTAGTAAACTTGCTACCTACTTCAATGGATGTTGAACACATTTCTACCTGCAAATGAACACATTTTCAGTGGTAAATCTTAGGGATGCACGATATCGGTAAGCGTATCGGAATTGGTCAATATTAGCTAAATATGCCAATGTCGGCATCGTCCCGATGTCTAGTTTAACGCCGATGTGCAAAACCGATGTCAAAGATAGCGTGCATACCTATATAACGTAATGACGTCACGAAAAATACAGCGCTACATGTGCAACACAGAATTCCTAACCTGGTCCACAATGTCTGCTGTGTGGATTTATTTTGAAGTTTCAAAGGAAGATAAAGGCCATATGCAATGTTTGTGCTGCTATTATTTCCCAAGGAGGGGAGAAAGTGAAATCTTTCAATACCACAAACCTATTTACTCAATTGAAAGTGCATCACCCCCAGACGTTCAGCGACAAAAGCAGAAAAAAACTAAGCACACACTTCCAACAACTAAACAAGTTCATGTCGAGCAGCCATTTGAAAGAGTAAGAACATTTCAGTGAGACAACTCAAAGGTGAAATCATTAACGCCAAGATAATGGAATTCATTGCCCTTGACAATCAACCGTTCTCTGTCGTGGATGAAGTTGGCCTTCGCAGACTGGTCAAGCACTTCGAGCCCCGGTACACACTACCAAGTAGATGTTGCCCTGCCAGAGTTACACAGTATTGTTGAAACGCACATCCATGAGCTACTTGCTATGGGCGTCACTGCTATTAGCTTCACAACTGACATTTGGAACAGCGATGTCAGCCCCATGAGCATGTTCAGTCTGACAGCACAGTGGGTCTACGAGGATTTCATACTGAGGAAAGCCGTATTGCATGCTCAAGAATGTGCTGGTTCTCATACCGCTGCTGCCATTTCAATGGCATTTGAGAACATGTTTGAAACTTGGAAATAGGAACCACTCCTCGCTCCATTCAAACAACTGACTCGCGAAATAAGCACCTCAACTGCGTCTGCAGCAGACGTGATACCCTCTGTCATGGCATTGAAACGCCTGGTCAACAAAACTGCCGACACAGACCGTGGGTTTAAAACTTGCAAAAGTACACTACTAGAGGCTGTGAACAAGCGAGAGTCGGTGGCATTCTCTCTGAGCCTCTTTACTGCGTCGCCACCATGCTCGATGCAAGGACCACTACTTCGATTTAGACAAGAAACAGGGTTTACGTGAAATGTTACAGACACAGCTGAACAAGATGGAAATGGTGACAGTGACAGTGTGCACCGAGGAAGAGGACCCACGACAGAAGAGGCCACGGACAGACAGAGCTGAAACTTCACTGCTTGACATGTAGGATAAAATCCTGGTTGAGAATGAAACAACTGCACAAATGAACACCGAAACAGCACAGCAAGTCGGTGAAAGAAATAGGTTTTGATGATGTTTTACTGGTAATGGGGACATACGTAAATGCCAACAATAACTTTTTGGTCTGTGTGTGTGTTTCAACTATTTAACTGTACTAGAATGTTTAAGGCCACTAAAATGTTAAATATCAGTTATCGGTATTAGTTTTTTTGTCAAGGAAAATATTTGATATCGATATCGGCCAAAAACGTCATATTGGTGCATCCATAGTAAATTTATTAAATTATAGCTATGGAATAAAATGGATAATCAACTCGGGGCTTTATGCATTCTATAGAAAATAATGCAACTCTGTGGAAGCTAGTTTCACTCTGCTAGAGTTGTGGAACACACCTTCCACGTCGTTCATTGTTTTCCATAGAACACATAGACTCTCGTTGATTATCCCTTGCATAATGCCCATCTAGTCCATAAACAAACACACACACGCCCACGTACAGTAGCAGAAGGAGCATTTTCTGAGAGTGAAGAACTACCTCCGCTGGCAGTGTCTCAAATAGTTCTGTTTACCTTCCATCTCATCAGTGACTGGGATGCTAATGGGAGGTGACAGTCCCCTGGCTGAGTCTGCCATGTTGATTTACTACTTACAGGACATCAGTCACTTCCAACAGGACAGGATGAAGAGAGAACAGGATGGGACACTCCCTGTTTGGCTCACCACTTAAGTCGCTCAATGAGAGTCCATTGGACTCGCTCATTGAATGAGAGACCAACTGTAGCCGTTGGATGAAATGCAGACCTCAGGCCATGTAAATGCTTAATTTAAAAGCCCAATATTCATCTAAGGGTTGAGGGCTGGGAAGGTAGGGGAAACAAAGTAGCGTGGAGACTGGGTACATGGTATGGTGCAGGGCTCAATCACCACACCTGGAAATGATTGGCCGAGTGCCTGTGAGATTATTAACAGCATCATCCCCAGCTTCCAATTGGCTCATTCATCTCCTGTAACTACTCCCCCAGGTCGTTATTGTAAATGAGAATGTGTTCTCCGTCAACTTACCTGGTAAAATAAGAGTTAAATAAAATCAAATAAAAAAATCTTAGAGATAGCAGGTAGATTAGTACAATTGATAATCCTAAGAACTTGACATTAAATCAATAAATGATGGTAAACTGCACTGTCACTTTTTGGGTGACCTGATCAAATTCACATAGAACTGTGTTATATACATGTCAGTCATTCTCATTGAAATCAAGTCTAAGATGTGGTAGATCTGTTCTATGTGCTCTCTATCTCTATGCTTTCCGTTCTTAAATTTTGGTTTTGCCTCTTACTCTCGTTTTTTTACACCAGCTTCAAACAGCTGGAAATACAATATCTTTGTTATAGAAAATATATTTCACAGCGGTTTAGACGGTACAATGATTCACTACAATATACTTGCTTGTTTTGTCACAAACTGAAATTAGGTGAACTATTAGAATTTTTGCAACCACGAAATGGTGGAGTGATTTCTGCATAGTGCATCTTTAATCAAAACATGGCACAGTATAATACTGGTTCCAATCTGGATTGTTTGCCCTTTTCACCCAATCTCTCTCGTCACCTTCTATCCCTCTACATTTTACCTTTCACTTGCCACTCTCGCCCCCCCCCCCCCCCCCGCTCTCTCTCCCTTTCTTTATCCCTCTTCCTCCCTCGCTCCTCGTTCTCCTCTCTTTCCTTCCTCACATTTACATGTCTATGATAGCCTGTCTTGTCTCCCCTCTACCCAGAGGCCATTGGAAAGCCTTTGTCTCGCCTCTACCCGGAGGCCATTGGAAGGCTTGTCTTGTCTCCCCTCTATCCGAAGGCCATTGGAAAGCCTTTGTCTCCCCTCTACCCGGAGGCCATTGGAAGGCTTGTCTTGTCTCCCCTCTACCCAGAGACCATTGGAAAGCCTTTGTCTCCCCTCTACCCGGAGGCCATTGGAAGGCCTGTCTTGTCTCCCCTCTACCCGGAGGCCATTGGAAAGCCTTTGTCTCCCCTCTACCCGGAGGCCATTGGAAAGCCTTTGTCTCCCCTCTACCCGGAGGCCATTGGAAGGCTTGTCTTGTCTCCCCTCTATCCGAAGGCCATTGGAAAGCCTTTGTCTCCCCTCTACCCGGAGGCCATTGGAAGGCTTGTCTTGTCTCCCCTCTACCCGGAGGCCATTGGAAGGCTTGTCTTGTCTCCCCTCTACCCAGAGACCATTGGAAGGCTTGTCTTGTCTCCCCTCTACCCAGAGAACATTGGAAAGCCTTTGTCTCCCCTCTACCCGGAGGCCATTGGAAGGCCTGTCTTGTCTCCCCTCTACCCAGAGACCATTGGAAGGCTTGTCTTGTCTCCCCTCTACCCGGAGGCCATTGGAAGGCCTGTCTTGTCTTGCTTGAGGGGAAATACAGGGCTGTGCTCTCCCTCTCACACACTCCACTGCCTCCCACCCAGTCCCTTCCTTCCCCCAGCCTGGCCCAGCAAGCCTTGCCTCGCCACATTTTGTGTGCGTCCCAAATAGTAGTGCACATTAAAAGAAATAGTGTGCCATTTGGGATGCAGCCATAGTTTGAGTGCATTCGGAGAATGACTAATAACAGACTGGATGGAGGCCAGGCTATCCTCCAGGCATCTGGGGAAACAGCTCATATACTTGAAGTGGATTTGTCTCTGATGTTGGTCCCCCTTAAATGCTTTCTCTATTTTCTATGAAGACATCAGTGAGTGGCAGGGCATTTCTTCCCCAGTGGACCTGTGAGGCTAATAAAGTACAGTGTTTCTCGCTCTCTCCCTTTCTTCCTCTCTGTCTCTCCCCCCCCCCCCCCCCCCCCCCCCTCGTTGTCTCTCCCACCCTACATCCCTCTCTTTCGTTTAGCTTGTGTTCCATGTTAGTGCATTACTCTCTCTCTCTCTTCACTCCACCAATGTGCCTCCTGTCTGTTTCACTTTATCACCTTCGTTTAAAACACAGGCTGAGGCGCTGGGTCATTTTGTCTCATTCTGTCCTGTCATTTATTCTTCCTCGTCTTGAACACACCCCAACATCCTCTTTAACGACTTCATCTTGTATCTATTTTGGAACTCTCTCTGCTCCTCCGCAAGGTTGAATTGAGACACAGGGAGCTAAAATACTGTAAGTTAAAGCAATTGCCACGCTCAAATCAAATAAGCCCGAGGGGAGAGAGAAGGTAAAGAGACATCTTGACATTTAAACACCTGTGTGTGTGTCTCTCTCTTTCTCTCTCTCTCTTTCTCTCTGCCTCTTTTCAAAAACTCCCGGAGCTGGATCTATACCTGGCCCTTTATAATTTTGGATTGGTCGAGGCGAGCCACTCAATGTCATGACCCCTCTTCTCATTTGGTCTTTGTTTGCGCAGGAGTACCAGGCATTATAGGGAGGAGCAATTACAGGAGGGCTATACAGAACACAATTATGGTGACACAAGCCATAAACCTTAATGATACACTACTGAACACCAGCGTACCTCTGTGACACTATACTGTATGGCCAGTGCCATATCTCTATAGGCCTATACTAGAGGTCGACCAATTAACAATCGGTAATCTGCATTTTTGGAAGCCGATTATGGCCGATTACATTGCATTCCACGGGGAGACTGCTTGGCAGGCTGACTACCTTTTATGCGAGTGCAGCAAGGAGCCAAGGTAAGTTTCTAGCTAGCATTAAACTTATCTTATAAAAAACAATCAATCTTGACATAATCACTAGTTAACTACACATGGTTGATGATATTACTAGTTTAACTAGCTTGTCCTGCGTTGCAAATAATCAATGCGGTGCCTGTTAATTTATCATCGAATCACAGCCTACTTCGCCAAATGGGTGATGATTTAACAAGCGCATACGCGAAAAAAGCACTGTGGTTGCACCAATGTACCTAACCATATACATCAAATCCTTTCTTAAAATCAATACACAAGTATGTTTTTTTAAACCTACATATTTAGTTAAAATACATTCATTAGCAGGCAATATTAACTAGGGAAATTGTGTCACTTCTCTTGCATTCTATGCAAGCAGAGTCAGGGTATATGCAGCAGTTTGCGAACTGTGTGAAGACCATTTCTTCCTAACAAAGACCGTAATTAAATTGCCAGAATATTACACAGTTCTGACATAACATTGAAGGTTGTGCAATGTAACAGCAATATTTAGACTTATGGATGCCACCCGTTAGATAAAAATACGTAACAGTTCCGTATTTCACTGAAAGAATAAACATTTTGTTTTCGAAATGATAGTTTCCGGATTTGAACATATGAATGGTATAAGGCTCGTATTTCTGTGTGTTTATTATATTATAATTAGGTCTATGATTCGATAGAACAGTCTGACTGAGCGGTAGTTGGCAGCAGCAGGCTCGTAGGCATTCATTCAAACAGCACATTCCTACGTTTGCCAGCAGCTCTTCTGAATGCTTGAATACAGCGATGTTTATGACTTCAAGCCTATCAACTCCCGAGATTAGGCTGGCAATTCTATAGTGCCTTTTAGAACAATCAATAGTCAAAGGTATATGATATACAAATGGTATAGAGAGAAATAGTCTTAAAATTCCTATAATAACTACAACCTAAAACTTCATAACTGGGAAAATTGAAGACTCATGTTAAAAGGAACTTAAACATGAGCTTTTTTTACATGGCACATATTGCACTTTTACTTTCTTCTCCAACACTGTTTTTTGCATTATTTAAACCAAATTGTACATGTTTCATTATTTTTTTGAGACTAAATATATTTTTATTTATGTATTATATAAAGTTAAAATAAAAGTGTTCATTTAGTATTGTTGTAATAATTGTCATTATTACACACACACATATATATATACATGTATATAAAATAAAAATCTGCCAATTAATCGGTGTCGGCTTTCTTTGGTCCTCCAATAATCGGTATCGGTATCGGCGTTGAAAAATCTTAATCTGTCGACCTCTAGCCTATACAGTATGTCTCTGTGTATGACCATACTAGTCTAATTTTATTTGTCACGTGGGCCCGATACAACAGGTGCAGTGTTTACCGTGAAATGCTTGGTTATGAGCCCTTCCCAACGATGCAGAGTAAAAAAATATATAATAATAAAAACAGTAACACAAGAGGAATAAAATACACAAGAATGGAGCTATATACAGGGAGTACCAGTACCAGATCAATATGGAGCTATATACAGGGAGTACCAGTACCAGATCAATATGGAGCTATATACAGGGAGTACCAGTACCAGATCAATATGGAGCTATATACAGGGAGTACCAGTACCAGATCAATATGGAGCTATATACAGGGAGTACCAGTACCAGATCAATATGGAGCTATATACAGGGAGTACCAGTACCAGATCAATGTGGAGCTATATACAGGGAGTACCAGTACCAGATCAATATGGAGCTATATACAGGGAGTACCAGTACCAGATCAATATGGAGCTATATACAGGGAGTACCAGTACCAGATCAATATGGAGCTATATACAGGGAGTACCAGTACCAGATCAAGTAGCTATATACAGGGAGTACCAGTACCAGATCAATATGGAGCTATATAGTACCAGATCAATATGGAGCTATATACAGGGAGTACCAGTACCAGATCAATATGGAGCTATATACAGGGAGTACCAGTACCAGATCAATATGGAGCTATATACAGGGAGTACCAGTACCAGATCAATATGGAGCTATATACAGGGGTACCAGTACCAGATCAATATGGAGCTATATACAGTACCAGATCAATATGGAGCTATATACAGAGTACCAGTACCAGATCAATATGGAGCTATATACTATATACAGTACCAGATCAATATGGAGAGTACCAGATCAATATGGAGCTATATACAGGGAGTACCATACCAGATCAATATGGAGCTATATACAGGGAGTACCAGTACCAGATCAATATGGAGCTATATACAGGGAGTACCAGTACCAGATCAATATGATCAATATGGAGCTATATACAGGGAGTACCAGTACCAGATCAATATGGAGCTATATACAGGGAGTACCAGTACCAGATCAATGTGGAGCTATATACAGGGAGTACCAGTACCAGATCAATATGGAGCTATATACAGGGAGTACCAGCAATATGGAGCTATATATACCAGATCAATATGGAGCTATATACAGGGAGTACCAGTACCAGATCAATATGGAGCTATATACAGGGAGTACCAGTACCAGATCAATATGGAGCTATATACAGGGAGTACCAGTACCAGATCAGAGTACCAGATCAATATGGAGCTATATACAGGGAGTACCAGTACCATGGAGCTATATACAGGGAGTACCAGTACCAGATCAATATGGAGCTATATACAGGTACCAGTACCAGATCAATATGGAGCCAGGGAGTACCAGTACCAGATCAATATGGAGCTATATACAGGGAGTACCAGTACCAGATCAATATGGAGCTATATACAGGGAGTACCAGTACCAGATCAATATGGAGCTATATACAGGGAGTACCAGATCAATATGGAGTTATATACAGATCAATATGGAGCTATATACAGGGAGTACCAGTACCAGATCAATATGGAGCTATATACAGGGAGTACCAGTACCAGATCAATATGGAGCTATATACAGGGAGTACCAGTACCAGATCAATATGGAGCTATATACAGGGAGTACCAGTACCAGATCAATATGGAGCTATATACCAGATCAATGTGAAGGGAGTACCAGTACCAGATCAATATGGAGCTATATACAGGGAGTACCAGTACCAGATCAATATGGAGCTATATACAGGGAGATCAATGTGGAGCTATATACAAGGAGTACCAGTACCAGATCAATATGGAGCTATATACAGGGAGTACCAGTACCAGATCAATATGGAGCTATATACAGGGAGTACCAGATCAATGTGGAGCTATATACAGGGAGTACCAGTACCAGATCAATATGGAGCTATATAGTACCATACCAGACAGATCAATATGGAGCTATATACAGGGAGTACCAGTACCAGATCAATATGGAGCTATATACAGGGAGTACCAGTACCAGATCAATATGGAGCTATATACAGGGAGTACCAGTACCAGATCAATATGGAGCTATATACAGGGAGTACCAGTACCAGAGTGGACCAGTACCAGATCAATATGGAGCTATATACAGGGAGTACCAGTACCAGATCAATATGGAGCTATATACAGGGAGTACCAGTACCAGATCAATATGGAGCTATATACAGGGAGTACCAGATCAATATGGAGATCAATTATATACAGTACCAGATCCAGGGAGTACCAGTACCAGATCAATATGGAGCTATATACAGGGTACCAGTACCAGGGAGTACCAGTAGCTATATACAGGGAGTACCAGTACCAGATCAATACAGGGAGTACCAGTACCAGATCAATATGGAGCTATATACAGGGAGTACCAGTACCAGATCAATATGGAGCTATAGTACCAGATCAATGTGGAGCTATATACAGGGAGTACCAGTACCAGATCAATATGGAGCTATATACAGGGAGTACCAGTACCAGATCAATATGGAGCTATATACAGGGAGTACCAGATCAATGTGGAGCTATATACAGGGAGTACCAGTACCAGATCAATATGGAGCTATATACAGGGAGTACCAGTACCAGATCAATATGGAGCTATATACAGGGAGTACCAGTACCAGATCAATATGGAGCTATATACAGGGAGTACCAGTACCAGATCAATATGGAGCTATATACAGGGAGTACCAGTACCAGATCAATATGGAGCTATATACAGGGAGTACCAGTACCAGATCAATATGGAGCTATATACAGGGAGTACCAGTACCAGATCAATATGGAGCTATATACAGGGAGTACCAGTACCAGATCAATGTGGAGCTATATACAGGGAGTACCAGTACCAGATCAATGTGGAGCTATATACAGGGAGTACCAGTACCAGATCAATATGGAGCTATATACAGGGAGTACCAGTACCAGATCAATATGGAGCTATATACAGGGAGTACCAGTACCAGATCAATATGGAGCTATATACAGGGAGTACCAGTACCAGATCAATATGGAGCTATATACAGGGAGTACCAGTACCAGATCAATATGGAGCTCTATACAGGGAGTACCAGTACCAGATCAATATGGAGCTATATACAGGGAGTACCAGTTCCAGATCAATGTGGAGCTATATACAGGGAGTACCAGTTCCAGATCAATATGGATCTCTATACAGGGAGTACCAGTACCAGATCAATGTGAGGCTATATACAGGCAGTACCAGTACCAGATCAATGTGAGGCTATATACAGGCAGTACCAGTACCAGATCAATGTTCAGAGGTACAAGATAATTGAGGTAGATAATTACATAAAGGCAGGGTAAAGTAACTAGGCATCAGGATAGATCATCTCCTCTTGTGACACTAGTACTTAAGTATGGCCATATTTAAATCAGCAATCAACAGGAGAGGACATCATTTACTACAACGTCACTCTCACTTTAAGCCCATTAGGCGATTGACAGCTAGTGTAATTAAACAGTTTTGTTTCTAAAGTAATGCATTACCCCCCAGTCTTACAGGGCTCCAGAACATCAGTTCATCTTGGTGTTCGACATTCCCATCACTTTTAATTCAGTGGTGAGACCATCAATATTGATTGGCTTTGAACAAAGTTGAAGCAGACAGTCATTGTTAATAATATGTATGTGTTTGTGTATCTATTGATCCCAGAGAAGAGTGCCTACTTACTTCTTGACACGTAGGACTGTATATCTGACCTCACCCCAATTACTGGTGTGGTGCATATGCAGAAAATACTCTCATGTAAAAACTCCCAAAACTCCCATGTAAAAACAAGAAATGTGACATTCTGAAATCTTACTGCTAGAGGCAGTATTGTAACAACACTGAATGTGTGTCCCAAATGGCACCCTATTCCCTGATCAAAAGAAGCACACTATATAGGGGAAAGGGTGCCATTTGTGATGTAGTCTTATTGAATGACCCACTCTGTATGCACCCTAGACTGCAGTGTTTTAGTAGATAGTCCTCCTAAAACATAAAAACATCTCTCATTTCAATTAATTTACTACTGCAAGGTGATGACTCTACAATCTCCACATAGATAATACCCTTTTATAATCAGAATGACAACTTGTATGAAGAGACTCCCCCGCCCTCCTTTCGGCAAATAAGACCACGACTCCATTTTGTTCCTCCCTCCCTATAGGCAGAAACTCAAAACAGGATGTACCCGTGCTAAGGACTATTCAACACTGGTCTGACCAATCGGAATCCAGGCTTCAAGATTGTTTTGATCACGCGGACTGGGATATGTTCCGGGTAGTATACGCTGATTCGGTGAGTGAGTTTATAAGGAAGTGTATAGGAGAGGTTGTACCCACTGTGACTATTAAAACCTACCCAAACCAGAAACCGTGGATAGAAGGCAGCATTCGCGCAAAACTGAAAGCGCGTACCACCGCATTTAACCATGGCAAGTCGACTGGGAATATGGCAGAATACACAGTAGACATTCCCTCTGCAAGGCAATCAAACAAGCAAAATGTCAGTATAGAGACAAAGTGGAGTTGCAATTTAACGGCTCAGACACAAGACGTATGTGGCAGGGTCTACAGACAATCACAGACTATAAAAGGAAAACCAGCCACGTCGCGAACACCGTCTTGCTTCCAGACAAACTTAACACCTTCTTTGCCCGCTCTGAGGATACCACAGTGCCACTGACTCGGCCTGATACCAAGGACTGTGGGCTCTCCTTCTCCAAGACCGATGTGAGTAAGACATTTAAACGTGTTAACCCTAGCAAGGCTGCCGGCCCAGACAGCATCCCTTTCCATGTCCTAAGAGCATGCGTAGACCAGCTGGCTGGTGTGTTTACGGACATATTCGATCTCTACCTGTTACGGACATATTCAATCTCTCACTATCCCAGTCTGCTGTCTCCACATGCTTCAAGATGGCCACAATTGTTCCTGTACCTAAGAATGCAAAGGTAACTGAACTAAATGACTATCTTCTGTCATCATGAAGTGCTTTGAGAGACTAATCACGGATAATTTCACCTCCACCTTACCTGTCACCATAGACCCACTTCAATTTGCTTACCACCTCAATAAGTCTACAAACGTGCAATCGCCACCTCACTGCACACTGCCCTATCCCATCTGGACAAGATGAATAACTACAATTGAAGTCGGAAGTTTACATACACTTTAGCCAAATACATTTAAACTCAGTTTTTCACAATTCCTGACATTTAATCAGGCTAAATTCCCTGTCATAGGTCAGTTAGGATCACCACTTTATTTTAAGAATGTGAAATGTCAGAATAATAGAAGAGAGAATGATTTATTTCAGCAATTATTTCTTTCATCACATTCCCAGTGGGTCAGAAGTTTACATACACTCAATTAGTATTTGGTAGCATTACCTTTACATTTTTTAACTTGGGTAAAACGTTTCGGGTAATCTTCCACAAGCATCCCACAATGAGTTGGGTGAATTTTGGCCCATTCCTCCTGACAGAGCTAGTGTAACGGAGTCAGGTTTGTAAGCCTCCTTGCTAGCACATGCTTATTCAGTTCTGCCCACAAATGTTCTATAGGATTGAGGTCAGGGCTTTGTGATAGCCACTCCAATACCTTGACTTTGTTGTCCTTAAGCCATTTTGCCACAACTTTGGAAGTATACTTGGGGTCATTGTTCATTTGGAAGACCCATTTGCGACCAAGCTTTAACTTCCTGACTGATGTCTTGAGGTGTTGCCTCAATATATCCACAATATTCCTCCTTCGTGAAACCATCTATTTTGTGACGTGAACCAGTCCCTCCTGCAGCAAAGCACCCCCACAACATGATGCTGCCACCCACATGTTTCACAATTGGGATGGTGTTCTTCGGCTTGCAAGCCTCCCCCTTTTTCCTCCAAAATGAACGATGGTCATTATGGCCAAAGAGTTCTATTTTTGTTTCATCAGACCAGAGGACATTTCTCCAAAACGATCTTTGTCCCCATGTGCAGTTGCAAACCATAGTCTGGCTTTTTAATGGTCGTTTTGGAGCAGTAGCTTCTTCCTTGCTGAGCGGCCTTTCAGGTTATGTCGATATAGGACTCGTTTTACTGTGGATATAGATACTTTTGTGCCTGTTTCCTCCAGCATCTTCACAAGGTCCTTTGCTGTTGTTCTTGGATTGATTTGCACTTTTCACACCAAAGTACATTAATCTTTAGGAGAAAGAATGCGTCTCCTTCCTCAGCTGTACGACGGCTGCGTAGGTCCCATGGTATTTATACTTGCATACTATTGTTTGTACAGATAAACATGGTACCTTCAGGCTTTTGGAAATTGCTCCCAAGGATGAACCAGACTTGTGGAGGTCTACAATTTATTTTCTGAGGTCTTGGCTGATTTGTTTTGATTTTCCCATGATGTCAAGCAAAGAGGCACTGAGTTTGAAGGTAGGCCTCGAAATACATCCACAGGTATACCTCAAATTGACTGAAATTATGTCAATTAGCCTATCGGAAGCTTCTAAAGACATGAGATAATTTTCTGGAATTTCCCAAGCTGTTTAAAGGCACAGTCAACTTACTGTATGTAAACGTCTTACCAACTAGAATTGTGATACAGTGAATTAGAAGTTAAATAATCTGTCTGTAAACAATTGTTGGTAAAATTACTTGTGTCATGCACAAAGTAGATGTCCTAACCGACTTGCCAAAGCTATAGTTTGTTAACAAGAAATTTGTGGAGTGGTTGAAAAATGAGTTTTAATGACTTCAATCTATGTGTACATAAACTTCCGACTTCAACTGTATGTTAGCACAGCTGAAAACTGTTGTCCTGATTAAAGAAGCAATAAAACTGGCCTACTTTAGAATAGTTGAGTATCTGGAGCATCAGCATATGTGGGTTCGATTATAGGCTCAAAATGGCCAGAAACAAAGACCTTTATTCTGAAACTTGTCAGTCTATTTCTGTTCTGAGAAATTAAGGCTATTCCATGCAAGAAATTGCCAAGAAACTGAAGATCTACAACGCTGTGTACTACTCCCTTCACAGCACAGTGCAAACGGGCCCTAACCAGAATAGAAAAGGGAGTGGGAGGCCCCAGTGCACAACTGAGCAAGAGGACAAGTACATTAGAGTGTCTAGTTTGAGAAACAGACGCCCCACAAGTCCTCAATTGGCAGCTTCATTAAATAGTACTCGCAAAACACCAGTCTCAACGTCAACAGTGAAGAGGCGACTCCAGGATGCTGGCCTTCTAGGCAGAGTTGCAAAGAAAAACACACATCTCAGACTGGCCAATAAAAATAAAAGATTAAGATGGGCAAAAGAACACAGACACTGGACAGAGGAACTCTGCCTACCGGAAATGTTTGACCCAAATTACACAATTTAAAGGCAATGCTACCAGATACTAATTGACTGAGAATGTAATGAAATAAATCATTCTCTCTACTATTATTTTGACATTTCACATTCTTAAAGTAAAGTGGTGATCCAACTAGCCTAAGACAGGGAATTTTTACCCTGATTAAATGTCAGGAATTGTAAAAAAGTTAAAATGTATTTGGCTAAGGTGTATGTAAACTTCCGACTTCAAGTGTAATTGCAAAAGGGTTTTCTAATGATCAATTGTCCTTTTAAAATGATAAACTTGGATTAACTAACACAACGTGCCATTGGAACACAGGAGTGATGGTTTCTGATAATGGGCCTCTGTATGCCTATGTAGATATTCCATAAATAATCTGGCGTTTTCAGCTACAATAGTCATTTACAACATTACCAATGCCTACACTGTATTTCTGATCAATTTGATGTTATTTTAATTAACAAAAAATGTCGTCACTACAGACCCTGGTTCGATCCCGGGCTGTATCACAACCGGCCGTGATCGGGAGTTCCATAGATTGGTGCAAAATTGGCCCATCGTCGTCCAGGTTTGGCCGGGATAGGCCGTGATTGTAAAATAAGAATTAGTTCTTAACTGACTTGACTAGTTAAATAAAGGTTACATTTTGTATTATTTTAAAAATTAAAAATCACAGAACTGGAAGCATAAAAAGCAGGCAGGCATATAAAGCAGGCAGATAGGCATTGAGGCATTCAGTTAATGTTCGATTGAACATTAGAATGGGCAAAACAAGTGACCTAAGCAACTTTGAGTGTGGTATAATCGTTGGAGCCAGGCACACCGGATCCAGTATCTCAGAAACGACCGCTCTTCTGGGTTTCTCATACGACAGTGTCTAGTGTTTACCGAGAATGGTGCAACAAACAAAAAACATACAGTCAGCGGCAGTCCTGTGGGGAAAACAGCTCATTGATGAGAAAGATTGAAGGAGAATGCCAAGAATCATGCAAGCTAACAGGCGGGCCACAAACAGACAAATAACGGCACAGTACAACAATGGTGTGCAGAATGGCATCTCGGAACACACAACTCGTCGATCCTTGTCACGGATGGGTTATTGCAGCAGACGACCACACCGGGTCCCACTCCTATCAGCTAAAACCAAAAAGAAGCAGCTCCAGTGGACACACAATCAACACTGGAGAATTGAGAAGTGGAAAAACATGTCCTGGATCAGGACAGCGAGTTCAGTTTACTCGACTGGCCTGCGCCATCCCCAGACCTCAACCCAATAGAGCACCATCTGTTTGTTTGTAGCATGATTGTATCGCCATCCAATCTGCAGCAACTGCGTGATTCCATCGCGTCAGCATGGACCAACATCCCTTTGGAACGTTTCCAACATCTTATTTTGAAGGCAAAATGTCCGACCAGGTACTAGATAGGTGTACCTAATAAACTGTCCACTGAGCGTACAGTGCCTTGCGAAAGTATTCGGCCCCCTTGAACTTTGCGACCTTTTACCACATTTCAGGCTTCAAACATTAAGATATAAAACTGTATTTTTTTGTGAAGAATCAACAACAAGTGGGACACAATCATGAAGTGGAACGACATTTATTGGATATTTAAAACTTTTTTAATAAATCAAAAACTGAAAAATTGGGCGTGCAAAATTATTCAGCCCCCTTAGGTTAATACTTTGTAGCGCCACCTTTTGCTGCGATTACCGCTGTCGCTTGGGGTATGTCTCTATCAGTTTTGCACATCGAGAGACTGACATTTTTTCCCATTCCTCCTTGCAAAACAGCTCGAGCTCAGTGAGGTTGGATGGAGAGCATTTGTGAACAGCAGTTCAGTTCTTTCCACAGATTCTCGATTGGATTCAGGTCTGGACTTTGACTTGGCCATTCTAACACCTGGATATGTTTATTTTGAACCATTCCATTGTAGATTTTGCTTTATGTTTTGGATCATTGTCTTGTTGGAAGACAAATCTCCGTCCCAGTCTCAGGTCTTTTGCAGACTCCATCAGGTTTTCTTCCAGAATGGTCCTGTATTTGTCTCCTTCCATCTTCCCATCTTCCCTGTCCCTGCTGAAGAAAAGCAGGCCCAAACCATGATGCTGCCACCACCATGTTTGACAGTGGGGATGGTGTGTTCAGCTGTGTTGCTTTTACGCCAAACATAACGTTTTGCATTGTTGCCAAAAAGTTCAATTTTGGTTTCATCTGACCAGAGCACCTTCTTCCACATGTTTGGTGTGTCTCCCAGGTGGCTTGTGGCAAACTTTAAACAACACTTTTTATGGATATCTTTAAGAAATGGCTTTCTTCTTGCCACTCTTCCATAAAGGCCAGATTTGTGCAATATACGACTGATTGTTGTCCTATGGACAGAGTCTCCCACCTCAGCTGTAGATCTCTGCAGTTCATCCAGAGTGATCATGGGCCTCTTGGCTGCATCTCTGATCAGTCTTCTCCTTGTATGAGCTGAAAGTTTAGAGGGACGGCCAGTTCTTGGTAGATTTGCAGTGGTCTGATACTCCTTCCATTTCAATATTATCGCTTGCACAATGCTCCTTGGGATGTTTAAAGCTTGGGAAATCTTTTTGTATCCAAATCCGGCTTAAAACTTCTTCACAACAGTATCTCAGACCTGCCTGGTGTGTTCCTTGTTCTTCATGATGCTCTCTGCGCTTTTAACGAGACTATCACAGTGCAGGTGCATTTATACGGAGACTTGATTACACACAGGTGGATTGTATGTATCATCATTAGTCATTTAGGTCAACATTGGATCATTCAGAGATCCTCACTGAACTTCTGGAGAGAGTTTGCTGCACTGAAAGTAAAGGGGCTGAATAATTTTGCACGCCCAATTTTTCAGTTTTTGATTTGTTAAAAAAGTTTGAAATATCTAATAAATGTCTTTCCACTTCATGATTGTGTCCCACTTGTTGTGGATTCTTCACAAAAAAATACAGTTTTATATCTTTATGTTTGAAGCCTGAAATGTGGCAAAAGGTCGCAAAGTTCAAGGGGGCCGAATACTTTCGCAAGGCACTGTATACAATAGTAAAGATGCACTTTAATTAGGAATGCAAGAACAACAAAGAAATGTGCTACTATAGTAAAACATGCAAACACTTGCATAGTCACACAGCAGAAACACACTTTCAGAAATGATAATGACCATAACACTTATTAGCATGTACAGGGTACATGCAAACAATGCTAGCATGTAATGGTGCTAGAAAACAACATTACAACTTATCTTACTTATCTACAAACACCTAGCGCATCACACCAAATATTCCCCAGAGAATATCCCCAAACTGACATGCCAGTGGATGCACAACACGTTAGTTAGGAAACAGCATGTGAAAGGACCGTCAGCATCAAACACTTGCTTCTTTCTCAAGACGGCAAAACAATCTCTAACATAAGGTGTGCGGGGCGGAGCCATGGAGTGAGTCCAAGCGCCCTGATTGGTTGGAATGAGTGATGGCTTGAAAGTTGATTGACAGGGCTGCAGGCCAATCAGGTTGAAAGGGCCACCCTTTTTTACAGCCACCCCTGGATTTCTGGTGGAAATTCACACATCTTAAAAGGCCTCAGTGGAGGGCTTAGTCCTGAAAGGCAGGCCAGGGTGGCAGAGCAGTGAAGCAACAGACCGGGTCGAGTCCAGTCCTTGTGTGCATCTGGCCGAATTAGAGGGGCAGCTGATTACAACTGTCACTTTAGAGGACCATGGGGGCCCAGGAGGGTGCCTGCTCTGGTGCACGTAAGGGGCCACCCTGTGAGTAGGGTGCACAGCGTTGTGGGAGCAGTGTCTGGCCACCCTATGGGATGCCACAGAGGTGGCGGAGAATCCTTTAACTCAGCTGGTGCAGGGCCGCTGGGGCCCACTGAGTACAATGCCGGAGGCTGGCCACAGCTGAAAGAGGTGGCTTGCCTACCGTGACAGAGGAATGTGGCACACCGGCCACAACTGTCATTAGCAGCTCACTGGCTGCTGCTGGGGTGGGTGACTCTCTCACCACAGCTGGAGGCGATGGCTCCCATGGTGGAGCAGGTGGGGACCCCTGGGCGAGGCCCATCAGGGACCCGAAGGCAGGGGCTGGCTGGGCCCCAGAGATGAGGTCAGGTGGTTCCCCAGGTGCGGGGGCCAGAGGGTCTTCCATTGCAGGAGGTGGGCGGCCCCCCAGAACTGGAGACAGCAGGTCCCCCGGGTCAGAGAATGGTGGGTTCCCCAAGTCAGGGGACTGAGGGCCTAGCACAGCAGGAAACTCAGGGCCTGGCAGGAAACTCAGGGCCTGACAGGGCAGGGGACTTGGAACCTATTACTAGGACTGAGGACTGCAAGCTTGGGAGGCTAATTCAGTTGATGGATCTATACATGGCCAATGCCCCCTGAAACAACAAAATATGACGTTTTACAGTCAAAATACCTGATTTAAACATAAGTAAAGGCTCATGGATAATGGTCAAATATTTTTGTAATGTCATCTTGAGGAAGTATATACAGAACCCAACTTCAATTCACTGAAAAGGTCAATAATCTGCTATGATTAAACATACAGTATATAATAAATTAGAGCCACTGTATTTTCCCCATTGGTCACAAATGTGAACGCTAAGATATTTTCATATTTTCCACGAGCATCATGGATTTAATGTATTGAACATGAAGGCACAGTACCAGTCAAAAGCTTCGATACACCTGCTCATTCAAGGGTTTTTCTTATTTATTTCTTTCATGTCAATAGGTTTGTTTAGTGTCTCTTGCACAATGGTAGATCTGGTTTACGTGAGTTTTGCTGAATAGGCACAATGCACACTTTTACTCAGTCACAAATGACAGCTCCAATGAATAATCCCCCTATGGTAAACGACATTTGAATGAGAGATTTGTTTTCATCGTTCGCCTGTAGGGCGTTCTGCATATCCCCTATAGTGAAAGAGATGTGATCTAGAGGCTTGTAGATTTATGACCAAAGTTCCCTCTAAACTCAGCAGGGGAACAGTAGCCCCAAGAATGCTACGCATATCCCTGGGACTGCCGCGCAGAAGAAATACTGTATCAGCTCACAGATTGAACTTCACTCAATTTTCTAGAGTTTTCCCTGTTAGTTAACACTATCAATGTTTCCCTTTGCTGTGGCAATTGGGATCAAATCAACCCAATATTAGCCATGCTCCATGCAACATACCTAAACAAAACAAACTATGCAAAAGATTTTGTTGTAGGCAGAACACATCGGAGTAGGATTATATTGCAGTGATACACATGACTCAGCCTTACTCTACACAGACCAGTGCAGGCATAACCAGTCAGAGCTGTAGTAGGCCTACATGCAAATAGATCATTGCATATATAGATATGTGCCATTTACTTTGAACTGGACTGTGTTTACAGCCGGGTAGTGAGGAGATGCTCTTGTTTTGAATCAAAGCGAGAGCGGCATGTATCCAAGTGTGCACATTTTGTTCATATCCTTTGCTAGTTAGTGAGTTGTTAGCCCAGTTATAGATCATGTGTAGTCAGCAATAGGAGAGGGACTGCTTCCTACAAGAGCACAAAATGTGTACATCTTTGAAAAGTGAGTTAGGTAAAGAGCTTTTTGTATGTCTTAAAGGGGCAGTGTTGTATTTTGAGACAAGCTTGGATAAGCTAAGGAGCCAATAGGCAGAGGGTAACATCATTTGTCTGATTCTCTGTAATAATTGTATGGAAATAATAATGCATTTTATTTTGTCAAGTGGTTTCTTGCATCAAACACCACAACACTATTTTCAGCCACCTCCATGTCTGAAGGTCAAGTGGATAAACAGGTTAATGTCAAGCCCTGCATGTTGTTTTCAAAAGTCTCATGGAATGTAGGCCTACATTGAACAACACACATTGGCTGCTACTGTATGCTGAATGATATAACAGCTATTTCCATGTTAAAATGTTTTGTGATGGATTTTCTCCATTGTATTTGATGGTAGGACACTCTGGTAGTTATACATTATGATCAAATAGGTCACAGTATCCTACTTGGCCACTCTTAAAACTGTAACTTAAAGCGGGTACAGCCTCAGTGTTCACAGTAAACGCGCGTTGGAAGTTGCAAAGATTTTTCAAAATGTTCAAGTTTGAGCTCAGCAGACCTGAAATTTGCTCAGTACCGAGAAGAATTTGAGGGAACATTGATCATGACTCTTTTCAGTTGATAATTCCCCAGTAGGGGGTGCTGCATTCTCTGGGCATTACTGAATCAAATGAACAAAACGAGAAGAAACATTGGTTCCTCTACCTGAACCAGTCGAAAAGATCCATCAGTAAAAAGAGCCAAATGTCCCATCACTACTCTCTATGCCTCTAGTCGACGATGTGTTCTGTTCCCCTCCGTGTCTGTCTGGCACCCCAACAGGCTTGCCCCGGCAAGAACCAATGGGAATAGGCAACTGTAGGCGCAATGGATTCTGGTCATTGTAGTTAACTACAATTGTCCCACAGTTGAGAGGACTGGCGCGTTGAGATGACAAAAAAAAAAACGAACTAAATGGAATTCAAATAATTGAACCAACGTCAGTGAATTAGTTATTTAAAAAACTAAAATAAGCAAAACTTTTGGCTAATCGCTGAGCATTACTAGGCTATGTAGGGAATAGGGTGTCATTTGGGATGCACACCCAGTCATTATAAATGTGCAAGAGCAACCCTAATTGATGGGCTCATTAATTGTGCTCTTAAATCCCAGTCTGAATGAAAAATGCAGTTAGGCTATTGTGTCTCTCAGAGACATGAAACAATCTATGCTGTACTGCAGCAGGATCATGAATGTGTGTGTTGTTCTGTGTTCATCTGTCAAATCTTCTCTCCTTCTCCTCCCTCTCTCCTCCCCGTTGCTCTCTCTCTTCACCCCACTCTCCCGCTGTGAGGCCTCTTCCCTGGGGCAGCCATGATCATGTCCACAGCTGATAATGAGAAGCAGATTGTGCCTCTGACCTGGAGCTAGTGTACTGCCCTGGGGAGCAGCCTGGTACAATACAAACACCCAACACAACACACACTCTTTATACAGCACTACACTGCTTCCTTCTGCCCTGCAGCCGTTTACACTGAGCCAAAACTGCTGAAACGGTGTCTGTCTCCGTTCTTATTGGTATACGCCGTTGGTCCTGCGTGGCCATTCTTTCAATTAAATTGGAGATGTTTCTTTGACCATTCATCGAGAGACTACTAGTTGTTTCTACACAACATATTCAAATAATAATATTCTCTTTGTATCTAGACAAAATGTGTAGTGTGCATCGTTCCTGTCAAGAGTGCATAGTGCGTACTGCGTAATACACTACAGCATGTTTCATACCAGTGGATACACTAAACCACTACCAGGGCCAGTGCCACATCACAATCTTTATCCCCCACCCAGAGAACACAATGATTATTGTCTAAGACAGCTCTAGGAAAGACACCTGGCTGTGATAACCATGCTCTGTTGCTAATCGGCCCAATTTCCCTCCCTGCTTTCATCACCTCACAATGGACCACTTCAGCAGAGCAGGTGAAGAACACCTATAGCCTGGAGATGTGTGCCATACAGAAAACAGTCAATTGGAATGGGTGGTGGAGACTGGTAGAAAGGTATGTATGGGATGGAGAGGTGGTGGGAAGGGAGGTGGGGGGACTGGGAAAGGAGGAGAGGGGAGTGAGGGGAGAGAGAGAAAGACTGGCAAGTGAGAGAGGAAGAAGAAGCGAATGAGGTCTGGGGAAAGGAGAGATTGTGTCTGGTCTGTCCCACAGAGGTCCATCTGCTGAACAGACGTACCCTAACCTGATTATCACAGACCAGGATGGCAGAATGAATATGGCTGATTGACTTATTAAAAATTTGAGTGGTTTATGTCTGATTAAGGGGTTTTAAGGGAGAAAGAAAATAAAGTGATTCTAATATAGGACTTGCAAGTGATGGTCATGGTGATGTTGATAGTTGTGATGGTCATGGTGGTGCTGGTCATGGTGGAGGTTGTGATGTCATGGTGGTGGTGGTGGTTGTGATGGTCATGGTGGTGGTGGTGGTTGTGATGGTCATGGTTGTGATGGTTATGATGGTGGTGGTCATGGTTGTGATGGTCATTGTTGTGATGGTCATGGTTATAATGGTGGTTTATGTGATGGCCATGATGGTGCTGCTCATGGTGGTGTTTGTGATGGTCATGGTGGTGGTGGTGACATATGGCAACTGTACATCCCAAAATACAGTCATGTTTGGATGGGGATGTGAGAGTGGGTGATGAGTCAATTACGTAACCACACCATGAAATACAGAAAGAGACTTTGTAGCTTGGCCTGTTGTTGTATATCAGAGAGTGGTGGTAAACGGCATGCGTCACACCAAGAGGGATGAAAGAAGGTGCCATCGCTCTCAACCAATTTGGGAAAAGTAAAAGCATACGTCATACGGAGAGGGGGCTGATGAAAAAGGTCAGCATCATCATGTTTCCTTCCAGAAGTATGACTCAGGTTTGAGGTGTGACACAGGGGAGACAGGTGTATGAATGTGAGACTAGGCATGGCTTGGCTGTGGCCTTTAGGCCCCACAGCATCTGCTACAGTGTTATGATAAAGGCATGAGATGGATAAACCTTCCTTGTGAATCTGGAGTCAGGCACTCAGTTGATCGTTTAGAGCCAACTGGGTTTGAACCGTTGTCTCCTGCGCCCTATACTCTACAAGACTGTTTACGCAAGTCTTGCTGTCTGGAAGGTTACTCATCAAACCAGTCTATGGGCCATGGTCAAAGGTAGTGCACTATATAGGGAATAAAGTGCCATTTGGGACACATTCAGGGAAGAGTAAGTACAGACTAGAGACTAGGACAAAGCTAAACTCTGCTTTGATTCTCTCTCTCTTTACTGTGTTATCGTTGGCTTAATGAGAGCTTTAAAAGGTGTTGTGTTGCTCTGTATGTGTCAGACCATTTCTAAAACACAAATCTCTGTGTTTGTTTGTCGCAGGCAGCATCGAGATGCAAGAACAAAATGGCTTTGTATTTAACTACTACGCAGGTGCTTTGTAAAACGCTTAGGCTCCGACACTCTGCAGATCCCACTTCTGACAGCACCAAGGCCATCATGAATCCTTGGCGTCCATGGGAGTTAATTGCAATGACTGCACTTAGACTGCTGGAGGTGGATAATTAGGGAGAAGAGTAAACAAACACCACAAATAGAAAGAAAAGAAAGGCCTGTGTCTTTGTAGCTCTAACAAGAGAGTGAGTGGATCTCTTTTGGGTGAGCCAGAGTTCATTTGGATGCAGGATAGTAGGAAAGAAAGTGTATGGATGGATCGTTGTTGGAAGAGCCATCGTTCGTTAATCTGGATATCACTGTATACAGTTGAAGTCGGAAATTTACATTCACTTAGGTTAGAGTCATTAAAACTCATTTTTCAACCACTCCACACATTTCTTGTTAACAAACTATAGTTTGGCAAGTCGGTTAGGACATCTACTTTGTGCATGACACAAGTAATTTTTCCAACGATTGTTTACAGACAGATTATTTCACTTATAATTCACTGTATCACAATTCCAGTGGGTCCGAAGTTAACATTCACTAAGTTGACTGTGCCTTTAAACAATTTGGAAAATTCCAGAAAATGATGTCATGGTTTAGAAGCTTTTGATAGGCTAGTTGACATCATTTGAGTCAATTGGAGGTGTACATGTGGATGTATTTCAAGGCCTACCTTTAAACTCAGTGCCTCTTTGCTTGACATCTTGGGAAAATCAAAAGAAATCAGCCAAGACCTCAGCCAAGAAAAAATTCTAGACCTCCACAAGACCGGTTCATCCTTTGGAGCAATTTCCAAATGCCTGAAGGTACCACACTCATCTGTACGAACAATAGTATGCAAGTATAAACACCATGGGACCACGCAGCTGTCATACCGTTCAGGAAGGAGACGTGTTCTGTCTCCTAGAGATGAACATACTTTGGTGTGAAAAGTGCAAATCAATCCCAGAACAACAGCAAATGACATTGTGAAGATGCTGGAGGGAAAAGTATTTATATCTACAGTAAAACGAGTCCTATATCGACATAACCTGAAAGGCCGCTCAGCTAGGAAGAAGCCACTGCTCCAAAACCGCCATAAAAAAAAGCCAGACTACGGTTTGCAGCTGCACATGGGAGCAAAGATCGTACTTTTTCGAGAAATGTCCTCTGGTCTGATGAAACAAAAATAAAACTGTTTGGCCATAATGACCATCGTTATGTTTGGAGGAAAAAAGGGGGGAGGGGGGGGGGGCTTGCAATCCGAAGAACACCATCCCAACCGTGAAGAATCTCAAGACATCAGTCAGGAAGTTAAAGCTTGGTCGCAAATGGGTCATCCAAATGGACAATGACCCCAAGCATACTTCCAATGTTGTGGCAAAATGGCTTAAAGACAACAAAGTCAAGGTATTGGAGTGGCTATCACAAAGCCCTGACATTAATCCTATAGAAAATGTGTGGGCAGAACTGAAAAAGTGTGTACGAGCAAGGAGTTCTACAAACCTGACTCCGTTACACCAGCTATGTCAGGAGGAGGGGGCCAAAATTCCCCCAACTTATTGTGAGAAGCTTGTGGAAGGCTACCTGAAACGTTTGACCCAAGTTAAACAATTTAAAGGCAGTACTAGCAAATAATAATTGAGTGTATGTAAACTTCTGGCCCACTGGGAATGTGATGAAAGAAATAAAAGCTGAAATAAATCATTCTCTACTATTATTCTGATATTTCACATTCTTAAAATAAAGTGGTGATCCTAACTGACCTAAAACAGGGATTTTTTTACTAGGATTAAATGTCAGGAATTGTGAAAAACTGAGTTTAAATGTATTTGGCTAAGGTGTATGTAAACTTCCAACTTCAACTGTTGTCGTTGGAAGTTTAAACACAGGACATACTTTTTCCCTTCTGATTTCTGGCTGCTCGGTGGATAGTTGAGTCACTTGGTTGGTTTGGACTACAGTCAAACTGATGAAGTGACTACATTGTGTACTTATGACTGAGGGTGCCAAATGAATTAGGCTAAATGGTTCGGATAAAGTCAGTTACTGAGGGTGGGTTTTCAAACTAATGTTAGGCCTCAATCAAGTCTATATGGTAAATAATTAATTGTGCTCAATGAAAGTCTATGGTTTAATATCAAAGAACCTACAAGCAGAGATCAATTGTTCATGGGAATCACATCTTTGAGGAAATCTTGGTTTGAAAGACCCCTGAAATGATAAGCAAGGTCATGCATTCTAACTCAACAATGGAGCATCTCGCCTGCTCTCAAGAAAGACCAAGGACTGTTTTTCCTCCATAATTTAGTTTAGTTTTTTCAAAGGAGAGCTCTCTTGGAGTCATACAACACAATGGATGCACATGCCAATGACAGAGAATTGAATACAAATCATTACTAACAAGGGTGAGCAGAGGAAATGTCTAGGAAATCCATTGATTGACAGGTGAAGCACACCCAAACACATGTTCTCACACTGCAGCATACACCATTCAATAATAACAGACTACCCTGATGGCCTGTATCTATGTAGGCTTATGCTGGTGTTCCAATACAACAGTCCTTGTATTACAGTGACTAAATTACTGCATATACTGCTGAAGAGCCACATTAAGGTAGAAAACACAATTTGATCTTATCCAATATTTTCAACTAAATGAAAAAAGCTACCTAATAAGATTAGTTATAGCTTAAAGGGGTACCAATTTCCACCAGCAGTGCTGCCTCTGTCTATACCAGACTACTAGCTGTGCATAGGGGCTTCGACCACTAGGGGGACCCAAACTATTTTTTTTATATGTACATGGCATAAATCATGGCAAAAGGGCCCCAAAACGCTAGAGGGATCGCGACCTGCCCACCAGACTAAGTTATTCCATATCAATCACAAGTGTTGGTAAAATGAGCTGCAGTGAGTGAGTGAGCCTTGTTCGTCGGCTCTTATCTTCCTCTAGAGAGGGTGAAGACGGATCGTTGGAATGGATGAGATTGCATATGCCTCTCTCATTGTTCACTCCGGTGTCAGATGGTGCTTTTATCAAGCTTTCACACATAAATGGTTTAGGGGAAAGACTCATTCACCCAACTCACAGACTAAGGCAGGCTTCATCACAATGGATCAAAAGGCATCTGCAAGTTTATGATGTTATTTTTATGTTTGATAATCCAAGATTCTTCACTAACAGTATGTGATGAATTTGTTTATAATTATTGCTAAATATTAAATCCATGAAATGAAATCCTTTAAGAAAAAAAACATATTCAATATTTTTACAGGTTTAATTTAAAAAATCATTTCCACATTGAAAAGGCCTAATGTGCTCTGTAAGAATAAGAAAGCATCTATTGATAGGCCCACTCTTGTGTTTTTGTTTGTAATGTTTTGTGTTAACAATTTTCACGAAGGATGTATAGATTTTTGTAACACACCTGAATTTGTGTTCTTCAAAATGCATGGAATTTCAATACAAATCCAAAATACACGCAGCGAGACACACAAGGCTCGAGCAGCCCTGCTTGGAACTTGACCGCCCACATCCCCAGCATGCGCCCTAAACCCAACCAACGCGCACGGGCTGCTCATCGCATCTGTTCACAACTACCCTCCTCTGACAGAAGCCGCTTTGAAACTCCCGCTTTCAGAAAGTGTTTACTGATTTAATTATATAAAAATAGGCAGCTTTAAAAGAACATGAATTAACATATCGTTCTCTGATCAAAACACATATCAAAGTTGGAGACAGCTGAGGTGAATGGTGATAGATGGACATTAGCATCCAGTGCATTATTAAACAATGGACTGCAGTATTGCAGTTTAACAGGTGCGCTATCTCGGTATTCTAATAACGCCGACACTTATTAATCAAGCGAGCCCTGTTTATCCATGTCTATCCACGTGCACAAAGGTATTAAAGCTTGGAAATGGTTTTATGCAACGTTGACGATCCAAACATGCGTACGTGTGCATGTGCGCTCATCGCTATCATAAAACTAGCACCTATATTTAAGATTAACCAACCCAAACATGTATTTTCTGACCAAAGACACCATGATAACAAAATGCATATTTTCTTAGCGTTTTATTGTTCCTCTCGACAAAATAACGTCCGTGATGAAGTCCAAATTATGAATACAAAAACTGATTTTCTGAATGTTAAATCAGTCATATCCCGATGTAGGAATAACTGCATTTTGCTGTATTATTATGCAGCACATACTTAATAGTAAGCAGAGAAAGGCTTGGAATACGATGTGTTTACAAAAAGGCTACATAGACCGCAAAGCACCAGAACGTGCTCAGTTGCGCCAGACAGAAACCATTGAACAAAGAAATCCCACAAAGCTAGCCAACGCCAACTTTTCTTTTAGCCAATTTTCGAAAACGTCAGCTATCGATTATAATAATAGGTCAAGTCCAGACAATGCATTAACGCACGAAAATTGATGATACATTGAAGTGAAATCAATGTGGGTGCTTTGTCAATAACAGCGTACTGGGTAGGATATAAAAGCAGGCTCTGACAGTCCAAAGCAATAGAGGCTTTTAGGCGACCTATGACCTGGAGGTTGGCTACTTACGGGTGCCATCGAAGCGGGTGGCGATAGTGTCCAGGAAGGTGTTCTGCGGGGCCAGCAGACCCCTCATCACCGGCATCCTGGTCCGGGTCGACTGGGTCCTTCTGCCTAGGCGACCCGGGGCAGTGGACTCCTGGTCAGACCCGAACCCGGGCAAGAACCTGGATGTTCCGGGCGCGCATCCTAGCCCCTGGAGGAGCGCGCCGATCCGAGATACGCGTGGCTCCACTTTGAGACCGGGGTTGTGACCATATCCTTCAAAAGAAAACGTGCATACAGGGTCTTGGAGAACACAAACCTGGCACCAGCTTTTAGCTATAGACGACCAGCTATAAATAACTTAGTGTGTTCATCTGTTGCAATGACTCTGTTGTTGAACCAGCACAGGGTAAGGACAGCGCAAGTTTCGGTGCTGAGGCTGTGAACTGAACTCCGGAGGAAAGCTCCTCCTCGGCAGTATACAGTACAGCGCGCGCTCTCCCCCTTCGCTGTTCCCTCTCCCCCTCGCGGTTGCTTGGTTTCTCTTAGTCACTTATGCGAGCAGATGTCATGTCACGTGATGCATTTGGGGGACTACTTCCAGAGACCTATGCCCCTGAGTGCATTGGAGAGGCTTGGCAGGGTGATGATCCCTTGTGATGCCCACAGACTTTCCTTTGGGTTGAATGAGGATTTGACACTAGTAGAGCCCTCTTGAACAGAATAAAGGAGCTCCACTGTTGTAAGCATGTCATATACCATATCTCTCCAACTCACTCCATAATCCAAAAGTGTCATTCCATGAAATGAGTGCTTTGTGTCCCTTTGATATTTTAAGTAGGAATTGTGCACCAATATGGAATTTTAAAAGCCTGCTATATTCAATGAAGTGCCCTTTAATATAGACCACATAGAGAATTTAATAAATCAGATTTTATATGAATAATGACTTCTGCATTTTGACATGTCCCTACATGCACCCTCTGTGGCTTCCAAGAAGATTTTAATCCACTTAACCTCCAAGTTTTCACCATCATTGTAAGGCCCTAGTTATTTTGTTGCTTTGACAAAGTAATTTATGAAGATTATTTATTTAATGTGATTCATTTTAAGGTTAAAAAAGTCCCTCAGTTTAAGGGCCACCCTGTTTCGTGAACCGATCTCTCGTTTTATTATGGTGAAACTATTCCTTTTCCACACAAAAAATCTAAAGAATTATTGAACATCTAATAGTCAGTCATAGTGTAAAAGCAGGTGGGTTGGTTCTACCCTTTTTGGCAATGTTCTGGTGTTTTGTGGTAGAAAACTGAGTGGGTCAAGCATAGCATGTCAACTCTGTTACCCATAGACAGGCTAGACATTTTTAAACAATTTCATTTTTTTTGTGAAGCTTGCATTCAATTGCCCATCCATGTTGCACACAACAATATCTCCATTCCCCCTGTCACAAGGGGATTTATGGCTGATTTAAGATGAATTGTCAACCCTGTTACTTTATTTGGCACTTGTGTAGTTTATCCGACCCTCTCTGCCTAGTCATCGCCATTTTACCTGCTGTTGTTGTGTTAGCTGACTGACTAGCTGTTGTTGTCTCACCTGTTGTTTTAGCAAGCTCTCCTAATCAAGACCTGCGATAACTTTATGCCTTGCTGTATGTCTCTCTCAAATATCAATATGCCTTGTATACTGTTGTTCAGGTTAGTTATCGTTGTTTTAGTTTACAATGGAGCCCCTAGTTCCACTCCTCACACCTCTTGATACCTCCTTTGTCCCACCTCCCACACATGCAGTGACCTCACCCATTATAACCAGCATGTCCAGAGATACAACCTCTCTTATCATCGCCCAGTGCCTGGGCTAACCTCCGCTGTACCCGCACCCCACCATACCCCTGTCTGCACATTATGCCCTGAATATATTCTACCACGCCCATAAATCTGCTCCTTTTATTCCTTGTCCCCAACGCTCTAGGCGACCAGTTTTGATAGACTTTAGCTGCACCCTCATCCTACCCCTCCTCTGTTCCTCGGGTGATGTGGAGGTAAACCCAGGCCCTGCATGTCCCCAGGCACCCTCATTGGTTGACTTCTGTGATCAAAAAAGCCTTGGTTTCATGCATGTCAACATCAGAAGCCTCCTCCCTAAGTTTGTTTTACTCACTGCTTTAGCACACTCTGCCAACCTTGATGTCCTTGCCGTGTCTGAATCCTGGCTTAGGAAGGCCACCAAAAATTCTGAGATTTCCATACCCAACCTTAACACTTTCCGTCAAGATAGAACTGCCAAAGGGGGAGGAGTTGCAATCTACTTCAGAGATAGCCTGCAAAGTTCTGTCATACTTTCCAGGTCTATGCCCAAACAGTTTGAACTTCTAATTAAAAAAATTAATCTCTCCAGAAATAAGTCTCTCACTGTTGCTGCCTGTTACCAACCCCCTCAGCTCCCAGCTGTGCCCTGGACACCATCTGTGAATTGATCGCCCCCCATCTAGCTTCAGAGTTTGTTCTGTTAGGTGACCTAAACAGGGATATGCTTAACACCCCGGAAGTCCTACAATCTAAGCTAGATGGGGGGCGTCAAGCCTCAATCTCACACAAATCATCAAGGAACCCACCAGGTACAACCCTAAATCCGTAAACATGGGCACCCTAATTTACATTATCCTGACCAACTTGCCCTCCAAATACACCTCTGCTGTCTTCAATCAGGATCTCAGCGATCACTGCCTCATTGCCTGTATCCGCTACAGAGCCGCAGTCAAACGACCACCCCTCATCACTGTCAAACGCTCCCTAAAACACTTCTGCGAGCAGGCCTTTCTAATCGACCTGGCCCGGGTATCCTGGAAGGATATTGACCTGATCCCGTCAGTTAAGGATGCCTGGTCATTCTTTAAAAGTAACTTCCTCACCATCTTAGACAAGCATGCTCCGTTCAAAAAATGCAGAACTAAGAACAGATATAGCCCGTGGTTCACTCCAGACCTGACTGCCCTCGACCAGCACAAAAACATCCTGTGGCGGACTGCAATAGCATCGAATAGTCCCCGCGATATGCAACTGTTCAGGGAAGTCAGGAACCAATACACGCAGTCTGTCAGGGAGGCAAAGGCCAGCTTTTTCAAGCAGAAATGTGCATCATGTAGCTCTAACTCCAAAAAGTTCTGGTACACTGTAAAGTTCATGGAGAACAAGAGGACCTCCTCCCAGCTGCCCACTGCACTGAGGCTAGGTAACACGGTCACCACGGATAAATCTGTGATAATCGAAAACTTCAACAAGCATTTCTCAACGGCTGGCCATGCCTTCCTCCTGGCTACTCCAACCTCGGCCAACAGCCGTTCGTATCATCTGAGATCTCCAAGGATTGGAAAGCTGCCGCGGTCATCCCCCTCTTCAAAGGGGGAGGCACCCTGGACCCAAACTGTTACAGACCTATATCCATCCTGCCCTGCCTATCTAAGGTCTTCGAAAGCCAAGTCAACAAACAGATCACTGACCATCTCGAATCCCACCGTACCTTCTCCGCTGTGCAATCCGGTTTCCGAGCCGGTCACGGGTGCACCTCAGCCACGCTCAAGGTACTAAACGATATCATAACTGCCATCAATAAAAGACAGTACTGTGCAGCCGTCTTCATCGACCTGGCCAAGGCTTTCAACTCTGTCAATCACCATATTCTTATCGGCAGACTCAGTAGCCTCGGTTTTTCTAATGACTGCCTTGCCTGGTTCACCAACTACTTTGCAGACAGAGTTCAGTGTGTCAAATCGGAGGGCATGTTGTCCGGTCCTCTGGCAGTCTCTATGGGGGTACCACAGGGTCCAATTCTCGGGCCGACTCTTTTCTCTGTATATATCAATGATGTTGCTCTTGCTACGGGCGATTCCCTGATCCACTTCTACACAGACGACACCATTCTGTATACTTCTGGCCCTTCCTTGGACACTGTGCTATCTAACCTCCAAACAAGCTTCAATGCCATACAACACTCCTTCCGTGGCCTCCAACTGCTCTTAAACGCTAGTAAAACCAAATGTATGCTTTTCAACCGTTCGCTGCCAGCACCCGCATGCCCGACTAGCATCACCACCCTGGATGGTTCCGACCTAGAATATGTGGACATCTATAAGTACCTAGGTGTATGGCTAGACTGCAAACTCTCCTTCCAGACTCATATCAAACATCTCCAATCCAAAATCAAATCAAGAGTCGGCTTTCTATTTCGCAACAAAGCCTCCTTCACTCACGCCGCAAAACTTACCCTAGTAAAACTGACTATCCTACCAATCCTCGACTTCGGCGATGTCATCTACAAAATAGCTTCCAATACTCTACTCAGCAAACTGGATGAAGTTTATCACAGTGCCATCTGTTTTGTTACTAAAGCACCTTATACCACCCACCACTGCGACCTATATCCTCTAGTCGGCTGGCCCTCGCTTCATATTCGTCGCCAGACCCACTGGCTCCAGGTCATCTACAAGTCTATGTTAGGTAAAGCTCCGCCTTATCTCAGTTCACTGGTCACGATGGCAACACCGACCCGTAGCACGCGCTCCAGCAGGTGTATCTCACTGATCATCCCTAAAGCCAAAACCTCATTTGGGCGCCTTTCCTTCCAGTTCTCTGCTGCCTGCGACTGGAACGAATTGCAAAAATCTCTGAAGTTGGAGTCTTTTATCTCCCTCACGAACTTTAAACATCTGCTATCTGAGCAGCTAACCGATCGCTACAGCTGTACATAGTCCATCAGTATATAGCCCACCCAATTTACCTACCTCATCCCCATACTGTTTTTATTTTATTTACTTTTCTGCTCTTTTGCACACCAGTATCTCTACCTGCACATGTTCATCTGATCATTTATCACTCCAGTGTTAATCTGCTAAATTGTAATTATTCACTCCTATGGCCTATTTATTGCCTACCTCCTCATGCCTTTTGCACACAATGTATATAGGTTATTTTTTTTCTACTATGTTATTGACTTGTTTATTGTTTACTCCATGTGTAACTCTGTGTTGTTGTCTGTTCACACTGCTATGCTTTATCTTGGCCAGGTCGCAGTTGCAAATGAGAACTTGTTCTCAACTAGCCTACCTGTTTAAATAAAGGTGAAATAAGAAATAAAATAAAAACTTAATAGGCATTTACGAGTTTATGACAGAATGTCAAAAGTAGGTGAACTCCAACGTTTTTTTCACCAAGTTACACATCTCACAAGGCACTGCAAATTGGTAGAAAGACCCAAACATATAGGCAAAATCCAAGTATATTTTATTCTGGCTTAAACAAAATCCGCCCAAAAACAAAATAATATGTACAGATAGGCCAAACAGCCCCAACATGTGTTTCTCTCCGGTGCAGTTGCTATGGTGGCAGGCAGCTGCTGTGCTTCAATGGTGCTGGTCAGATTAGGGAATCAATTTTGACCTGTCCCAACATACAATAACAAAACCACAATAGGCCTGTAAAACATGTTCACTGAAAAACGAAAACCCAATTATGTTCCCAGGGGAGTACTAAACTTTCCTTCATTGCTTGAATCAATGCCACAGAGGTGAAAGCCTTTGACTTGTTTCTATCTGTGTTTTGAGATGTTTGAGATGTTTTGGTGCCTCCTCGATAGTAAATAGGCTATATTCAGAACATGAAGACGCGTAAAGGGCATGCAGTGGAGACGGTTCATCATCATGAATAAATAAACAACGTTTATTCAGTCCCAACACGCTTCCCTTGAATAGTAATTTGACTTGTTCATGTTTTAGTATTGATTCAAATAAAAGTTGGTTGCGCAAACACATTTCGAAGAATTGAAAGTCCTTAACTAACGGTCCTCCAGAGAGGCCGCCTTTCTGCATGTACAGTGAAATCCTGCCATCTTCTGGCCAAGTTGCTCCTTATGGCTTCCCATGGATAACACAGCCACGAAGTCAGATTCCAATGCCATAAAGTCAAAACGGGCTTTTTTGTCTTAATTTAAGGTTTGGGTTAGGCATAAGGTTAACAGTGTGGTTAAGGTTAGGTTTAAAAATGGTAGAAATGGGCGGGGTTTAGCCAAATGTATGACTTTGACATGTTAACCATAGATGACTAACAGGTGGTGCTGTTTTGACGCCACCGCAAAGCCGTTTTGGTACTCCTCCATTGTATTTTTTGGGGGGGAAGCTATAGAAATGCATTTATTAATGTCTACATTAGAGGAGAGGATTGGCAAACTCTGGTATGGAGGACTGCTCCTTCTCGGGAGTACCAATATGGCGAATGGTGGCTTCAAAACATCTCATTTGCTATTACATAGCATCAGCAATACAGGCTTTGTACACATCATTGGTGCTAACCTACTGTAATAAGACTTTCACCCAGCCTGTATTGAAGTAGGCCTCTGTGCCTTATAGCCTACAGTATAGTTTTAGTTATTTCTCCAATTGATTATTGGCTCAATACAACCTCTATGAGCTCTCAAAATATCAACCTAACATGTAAGGCTACTGTCAATTATTTTAATTTTAATTAGCCTATACATTGAAGAATAGAGTTGAAGGAGCCTATATGTCATTAGACATTGTCCCTATGAAATGAAATGTGTTGGTAAAAGGGGCAATCTGTAGTTCAAACAATAACAAAGCGGCTATCTGCCTCAAGTTGAGGGATGGGGCTGGAGAAATGTAACCACTTAAATTCATAGACAGAATACAAGGACCAACAATCTATGATATAAAAATATACTTTTAACCATTTGAGGCTATACCGTAAGTTTACAATTACATTGTTTATAAACAATGTAGTAAAGCACTTATATTTTGGGTTGTGATGGGGTAGGCGAGTTTAACTAAGTTCATGTGGCATTTAGAAGTTATATTCTTCAAAAATGAATGGATATTGGGGTATGGATGCTAAAAGGTGTCGAAAGCGTGACAGGGATGCTGGTCCATGTTGACTCCAATGCTTCCCACAGTTATGTCAAGTTGGCAAGATTTCCTTTGGTTGGTGGACCATTCCTAATAGATACAGGAAACAGTTGAGTGTGAAAAACCCAGCAGCGTTGCAGTTCTTGACACACTCAAACTGGTGCACCTGGCACTTACTACCATACCCTGTTCAAAGGCATTTAAATATTTTGTCTTGCCCATTCACCGTCTGAATGGCACATATACACAATCCATGTCTCAAGGCTTAAAATCCTTCTTTAACCTGTCTCCTCACCTTCATCTACACGGATTGAAGTGGATTTAACAAGTGACATCACAGTTGTCCCTGTTATGTTTTGTACTCTCAGTGTATATTATTAATTTAAAAATCCACAAATGGACGCACCAATTGCAGATTGCCCCTTAATGCCAAAATTATTATTATTTAACCACCATCTCTCATTTGCGTATTCTTGCACTTGTGCAGCCCAATCTTTGCGGTGTAAAAGTCAATGTAGGCTAGAATTAAAACGCACAAGGCTAAGCCAGATCAATAAAAGCAGGGTTATTCCTACAGTGGAAGAGTTGTTTGATATATTTTTGATATTTCCTAAAGATTCTTCCAGTTAAAGAGACAGTTCCCTGAAAAGTGAAATTAAAGGAACAGTTAAATTAACTAAAGTAAAAAAAAAAAAATGTTAACCTTTGCTACATATACCTTTTTTTTCTTAAAAAAATGGAAGCACCAATCACATTTAAGCCTAAATAATAATAATTTAACCACCATCGCTCATTTGCAAATTCTTGCACTTCTGCAGCCCAAACCTTGGCTTGTCGGCTAGGCTTTAAATGCAATTTACCCACAAAACAATGCGTGTCGTTTTAATTGATCTGGTTGAGCGTAATAACACCAGGCCTACATTGGGAGAATTGTTCAGTGTTTCCTAAAGAGTCTTCTTACTGCATGTGCATAGACTATCATCTCCGTTTTAGTGGTAATGAATGACAGCCATAATCTCTGACACTGAATCAGGCTACTAATCAACCTAGAACAAGTGTGGTAGCACATATTTCCATATTCAACCATGATAGGTTTATGCTTTCCTGGAAGTAGCAGGAAACAAGTGAAATGGTTAGTGTAATTGATCGTTAGACCGATATAACCCAATCCACACGCACATCATTATAATAGTCCATGTTGTAGACTGTGGGACCGCAAGACATGTTATCATTTATATCAAAGGGGGTTAATTTAACCCTTCCAATGATTAATTTTGTCTATAAAACTATCCCCGATCCAGTGTAAAGAATAATAAAATAACTAAACATTTGTCTGCGGACCCATCACATATTTTTGCTTAAACTATCTGAATGTACGGGTTTTACGCACCAACTAAACTTCTGGGAGAGCGCGATGATCCCCTTTAGATTGTCTAGCAACTTGTTCCCTCAGTTAATCACATCCTATCTAGCCTATCAAATCACCAACGGCACCCCAACCATAATGTACAACGTTGCACTCTGAAACGAACCCTCCCCCCACGCAATAGCAACGACACCGCAGGAATCCTTTTATTTTCTAAACGTGAAGAAGGCAGCTCATAACAGATTAGGCTACTTCATTACAGAATGAATTTCGTTCGTAGACTACAAATTCACAGTTATGCGACTGATGCCACTATGGGCCACCTTCTCTTCCGGATTAACCTGTTACGCAATGTCTGCAGACGACGACACGCACGGCGATAAAGTAGGAACGCCAGAATTATTTGATAGCACAGACAATCTACTATATTAACAAGATACTTCAGTGGCCTCTCTAACGATGAAAACAAACGTCTTCAAAAATCAAAGGCAATCGGGGGAGCGGCAAGATCAGGTGGGACCATTCTAGCCAATGAGAGGGCAGATACGCGGGTGCAACAGGCACAATGGTTTCCACTAGTTACCACAGCCAAAGTCAAAATTGGCTATATGGGTCATTCTTGGGCGCGGGCAATATTTCAGTCCCTCTGACTTTTTATATTATATTTCAAGTATTGGGTCCCAAAAATGAAATGTTAAAAGATGTTGTATATATATTGAAATGTCCAGTATAATGAAATGAAATAAATATACATTAATTTAAACTTTATTATGAAAAAAAATCATATTTTTTTTAATTGACACTAAGAATTGTGTCATGTCCCCCAGGCATTTCACTTAATTTTTACTTGGGAAATGACTAGTAAAATGTGTACATAATTCATAAATATTGCCATTAATGCAAACATATGTTTGTGTTATTTTGTTGAGAAAGCATTTTAATCAAATAAATGCATAACTATTGATTCAAAATCACACAATTCCACTCTGGCCCTCTGTCTACAACCCTGTCACGCCAACCAATAAACCAACCAATAAAAATGGTCATGTGCCATCATTAACAGGAAGTGACATCATTCAACAATTTTCAACTGCATGGTACAGAAACAGGCAAGTAATCACATTCTTTTATATCTGTATAAAAAAAAATTAAAGTCAGGTAGGAATCATCGATCAGACCAACTCAAACCCGTTACATGAAATAACGATGGAAAACTAGTACTTATCAACATAATACTTTAAACCATAAAAATATACAATCTATTAATTTCATGAACACTATGTGGTCTCCTGTCCTTCACCACATGAGGAGCAGAAGCCATTTTGAACTTTTTCACGTTTCATTGTAACAGGGTTGCTCTAGATCCTAAACTACTCAAGGATTATAGTGGTTACATGTATATATTCTAAGGCACAAAGGCCCTCCTTCTATGTAAACACCTCGATCCAGTGCTAGACGACCTTCAGGCCACACATCCACAAGTGCACTTTTTCAGGGATGGGCCTTGCACACAGTATAAGCAGAGGCAACTTACTGCTTTTCACAACAGAATTACACAAACGTGGATTCAAAGCTGGTACATGTAACTTTTTTGAGTCAAGCCATGGAAAAGGGGCTCCTGGTGGTGTGGGAGGAGCGTTGAAGAGAACGGAGGACAGGTTGTCTCTGTGAGACAAGCATATCAGTGAAGCTGTCCTTTCTGAAGAGTGCCGATGTTGAACAGTGCCCTCCACCATGAGAATACACCAGGTCATCACCCTTGCTCCTGGTGAGCTGATGTCTCGTGATGTCGGCTGCTTTTGTTCAACAAAGAAGGACCTAAACTGTACATGCTTTAACTCACAGCACTTCAGTTTCAGGCTGCTCCAGAACAGCCAACCAATGAGGGAAATCCACAATCTGTGGATGAAATCCAGTGGGGAAATCCAGGTCATCTTGGACAGTGGTGTGTAGTGGAATATTATGATGACCTTTACCCAGGCATCATCCTCGGCACGGATAAAATGAGTGTACAAATGAAATGTATGCATTGTGTAAAACCAAACAGATTTTTCTGGCCTTCTCGAGACAACATCCACTAGTATCAGTTTGATGAAGTCCTTGATGATTCCACCCCCACAGCGTGTGACATCCCGCCACGTAGAGCTTGAGAGAGATCTGTGGGCCAGACTCTCAGGAAGAAAACCATGAATTAATGAATATGGTGCTCCTGGGAAGAAGGATAGTCATGCTGATACTAGTGCTGTAGTTACAGCTGTTCTAGCATTCTAAATGCCATTGGAAAATGTTCCTACAGTTTGATGACACTTTTCTGATGAAACCTGTTGAATGTTATTAATTACCTTAATGTTGATGTTTTTATTTGTTTCAATATTTACTGCAGTTTGGTTAATAAAACCCCAATTATTTTTAATATATCTAATGTCCTTATTATATGGTTGCATACAATGACATGCAATGTTTTGGGGTAAATCTTGGGAGGGATTTGGATAGTAAACTCAATGCCGTTACAGTATTCAACCATGTCACCCTAGTCTCAACCCTGTCACATGACAATATTTGTTAAATAAAATGGTAAAGATGAATAGGAATTGTAAGTTTTCTGAGTTCAGTCTGAAATGTTAAGGACAATCCCAAAAAGATTCGATAGGTTCAAATTCTAAAATACATTTGATTTAAATTATGATCCCACTGACACATAATGTGTCTATTTCAGGGTTTAATATAGCAAAATTCTGAGATTTTACATACATTTTATATTTATAATTGAATTGGTTTAGGGGACACATGAGCATTAGGTACATGTTGATTTTTATAAGTATCTTTCAGAATCATATTCAGACAACATATTCAACGGGGTTGAAGATAAATGGTTTCCATATCCCCCAAAAATTGACAATAAAAGAGCTTTAATGCCTGAGGTGGGAAAATATGTTTTCTTGAAGGTTTAATATGTACTTAATGTTGTGCATTTATTCTTTATTTAAAAACAATATTACTGTAGCGCAAGAATGACTCCTGTCATAAAAACATTGTGCTTTTTGGTCTTAAATTAAGGTTGGGCATAAGGTTAGGTTTAAAATAACTTTTTAAGAAGATAAATTGTTGAAATGGGTGGAGTTTATGACTTTGGCTGTGGTGTGAAGACCAGGCACAATTTTATTTTTTTCAAAGTTACCAGGATTTTACGTGTCCTACTTATCAGTACACTCGTAACAAACTAATCATTACGAAACTTCTATTTGATCAAATAAGCCACGTAGCAATAAGCCCTTCATATTTTAACCAAATTCGACACTCATTGACCACCATACAAAAACGAATGACTTGGTGAACGAAAAACGCCACCTGCTGGAGAACACCGATTTCTGGCCCAGTTATCCTTCTCGTTTAGCCCTTTGCTCTTTGGTGATAGCCTAGCAACTACATCTTTTGAAATAGGTTTATTTGAAAGCGCATGAATGTCATATGACTCTTTTTTGTTGTCAAAATCTACCGCAGATGATCTAATCTATGAATTTCTAAACAACTTGGTTATGAACAGGTTCTTATGTTGCAATGATTAGCATAGCACAAACCGACCCTATTTGAACAAACACCTACCCGACACCCGCCCATAAACACGCTCCCACTGCTGTGTGGGTTACTGTATTGGCTGTTTTAGATTATACATCTCCGTTGATTGGTACAGGGAGTGTCTTTCGAGCGGGCGAGTTCACGGTTGCAGACGAGGTTGACGCCTCTGTTGATACTTTTGGAAGTCGGTGTAGAACAAGACGTTCTACTGCTTCATCGAATATTACTTGTTCAGGCAGGAAACAAAGGTAGGCATTCATAACATCTTCTTATGCATTTCAGGAGAGTTGCTTATTATGCCTTAAAGCTTACATGTGTGTTCATCGCAAATCCCCATTGTGTTCTGCAACAGTAACCATTGTTGGACTAAACAAAAGCTATTGGGGTCCTTTAAACCATAAAACGGGAATGTACAATGCATTGAAATGTTGCTTTCAGATCATTTAATGTAGCCAGAGATGTAGGCCTGTTAAATCATTCACACGTGTGGAGCTTTGTTGTAAAGGATGATAATGACATCTCTTTTCACACCCGGCTCATATACATTCAGGAAGTAGAAAATCAGGATTAACATTAGGTCATTCAGACAGACTGTAACGTGAGATGTAAAGTTTATAACTTCGTCTAGTCTTTGCCAATGTATCCCTATACTACCAACTCCTCCTCGTCATATGATGTCCATGTGTGTTATCGTGTAACATTCTGGGGCTGCTCTTTCTGGGTCGAATGATTGAACATTGATACAAAGTTTTCAGAAGAAGCAATGTAGGTTATCTACTCCAAACTAGCACCAGTAACGTTACCGCATTGTTGATTGGTTACATTTTATCTCCAGGGTTGTTTTTTTGTCGAAGTAACTGAACATATCCTACCTGTCATGTATCCCATGTTCACATTCAGAGAAATAGTTGTATAAATACATTTTGGTCGAGGTATTTGTTAGACTGAAACTTGTCACCCAGAGTTTATATTATTTTACCTGTTATTTAACTTAGAAAAGTTCAAATTTTAGCTGGCCACCGGAGGACAACATAACCAATGGGATTTGATAGGAGTGACGCCAAAATCAAATCCGGCTTCCGTTTACTTATTTATTTTTTTGGTGTGCCAGAACAATTCACAGTTGAGCTTGCTCAAAGCTGATTGGCAAATGTTGTATACTTTAAAAAAAAATCAATGGCCAAATGCTTGCTGGCTTCCCTTGCCTTCAATGCTACGGGCGGCAACAATGTCATACTTGTTTGGACCAGAAAGCATCAGATATATGGCCTACATGTAGAGAGACAGAGGGGCGCTGTTTTGCTCGCTCGGATGCTTTCTCCTTGTGAGTTACATTCATCCTCTTGCAAATTGATGGAAATTTATGAAACGCAGAGAAACTTAAGATATTTATTTAGTATATATTTGGGGAGTGGGGGGGCTGGCTTTCCTTGGCATCCGTGAATACACGCCACTGGTAAGTGGCAGGTAGCCTACAGGTTTTTGGGCAGTAAACAAAAGGTTTCTAGTTTGAATCCCCAATCAGACTAGGTGAAAAATCAGTAGGTGTGCCCTTGAGCAAGGCACTTAACCGTAATTTCTCCTGTATGTCGCTCTGGATTAGTGTCTGCAAAAAGACTAAAATGTACATATAGCTGGCTAAAATGGTCATAACAGTATCACTCCTGAAATAACTTCCAACGCTCAAAAGGCTTGGCAGTTTAGTCTCAAGCTTGCCAGTTGCCCCTTTCTTGTTACCATTGACCCTGACTCTCTCTTCCCTTGTCTATCTCTCTCCCAAGTTCCAGGATGTCTCAGAAGATTAAGGCAGGGTCGGTGGTGGAGATGCAGGGGGATGAGATGACCAGAGTCATCTGGGAGCTCATTAAGGAGAAGCTCATCTTCCCCTACCTGGAGATGGACCTGCACAGGTGAGTTATTACCTGCTGACTGTATTCATTAGTGAACACCGTAGAAAAGCATTTTGTAACGGAAACGTTTTTCAATGAAAATGAGCGCTTCTTATTGGAGAAATTCACGTAGCCCCTCCCAGTTCGGGGGGAGGGGGGTTGGGGATGGGTGTAGAAGACACCAGATGAGCTTGTCAACATCTGTTTCAGCTCCTCTGTGATTCAGGTTTTACCTGATTGTCGATACTCTCTTTTTCCTGGTCAGGTCACGTAGTCAGGAAAACCCATTTCCCTGTAATTTCCAGGAGTACACACAAGTGATGTGGAAATGCTGATAGTCGCTGTGCACTGCACTACGCTAACCCTTGACACTAGCACAATATCACCAAGGACACACCTGCATATTATTGCGCATTATACAACAGGTGGGTCTAATCCGGATTGCTGATTGGTTAAAAATGCATTCCAGCCGTGTCTATTCCACCAGCTAAATCTGACGATAAAATGCCTATTTACTGATTGTGCAATCCACTGTCTCATCAGCCCAGTCAGTCAGTCGAAATCATGAATCAGCTGGCATCATTTTTATGGATATATACAAAGAAATGTCAATTGAAAAAAGGTAAAATGAAACGAAGTGCAGCTAGTTTGCAGACTTTCCAGCTTCAGTTTGAAGTGATTGTGTTAGCTGTCTTGTTGACTAACTCCTCGGAACAACCGTGTCCTGACGAGTGAACAAATGTTGTATGCCAGACGAAATCACACCTCATTAGCTCATTGTTATGGATGTATCCAAATAAATATCATTAGAAAACAGCGTAAAGAAATGCAAATGTGGCTACTTGACTGTTATTCTGGCTACACTTTTTGACGCGACTTTAAGTTAGCCGTAGTTGGCTAGCTAGCAAGCAAGGGATAAGAACATTGCCAGCCAGTATGGCAATGGAACATTTAGAACAAACGACTGGGACACGTCCATAGATGAGGAACAAAAAGACTGAACGATTGGGTCGTGTCTCTAGCAACCAAACTGATTGGCTTGGGTAGCAACCCTAGATTTGTTTCTGGACTATATCTTGTGGAAGGATGAAATAGTATGAATAAATTCATAAAGTACTTGTTTTTATGAAAATATGTCAATCATTTGAATGTGTTGGTAACCCGTTTTATAGATAGAAGTGATAATACCCGGTGTTTGGAGGATATAATGTCACGGTTTGCCTAACATCAACAACAACAACTGACCAAGGACAATCAAGAAAATATCATTTTCAAGATGTACAACTCTGGTCTGTATATCTGAACAGTTATAGTCTCATTCTCTAGTACCGTCCATTGAGTTCCCACTCCTCCTTTTTGCATAGCCAGTATATGCCCTTTAGACTGTGGACTGATGACACACACACCAGTGTTAATCTTGGCACAATTTATTTTTATTTAGTCTAGTCTTTTTTCATTAAGTCTTAGTCACATTTTTGTCATTTGAATATTGATTCAGTCTAGTTATTGTCAAAATGACAAACAGTGGGCCATTTTAGTAAACTAAAAGCCCTTTAATTGTAGTCACATAAATCACTGACTTCCATGTGCACAAACATAGTTTTCTGCATTACACTCTATCGCATGATTCTCTTCCCAACAGCCAAATTGGCAGAAGAACACATTACTCAGCAGCAGATTGAAAATCCCCCCTTGACAGGGCTCCAGACTAGCATTTTTCTCCTGGTGGCACTGGTGCCAATTACTTTTTCAGTTGGCAGCACCAGCCCATGATTTGGTTGCACCAATTTTCCCCCGTGGCGTCACACCATATCAAAAAGGTGTTATCACATCATTCACAGTGCTTTAGACTGTGTAATAGACTACTGAGATGGTAGGCTATTCAATAAATAAGTTGTTTCATCTAACATGTCCAAGTAGGAATGCATGATTCAATCGGAATGGCCGATGCATGCTTCCTATCTTAAAGCCATATCAAATATCTTGGTTGTAAAATAGTTGCTATTGAGCTCAATATTAAGAGATGACAAATAAAATAAAAAATAAAGCCAAAGAAAGTTGAGAACAACAGTAGTTGCATCCAAAGCTTTGTATTTCCCACAATTGCATCTTGAAATGTACAATCAGAAGCCTTTTTTTTTTTTCTCCTCTCCCGGTGCGCACATCCGGAGAGAGAGAGGCTCGCTCATTATTGAAACAGGCCCCAGCGAAACAGGCCCAGGAGCTGGGTAGACTCTTTCATTAAAGGAATTGTGAGGATAATGCACTTTACTGTTTGACCAAATCATGCTTTTATCTGCCGAAAAATAGGACGTTTTGAAACGTTTGATTAATGTGACCATAAGGATGATCAAATGGAACTGATGCAACCAAGTCAAAATGTGACTAAATGTTTGCAGTCTGGAGCCATGCCCCTTGACATACTGTAGCTCAATTGCAATCCAAGTTCTGTCAAGTAGTGGTCTGTTAAGTTGGAGCAAACTAACTAGCTAGCATTATAAATATTTTATTACCTGAACATATACGGTATATTGGGATGGTGCGCTTTCAGATTTCTCTTGAGGTTGGTAGTATTTTTCCCAGTCAACTTGTGGGTGCCAATGCTGTCTACTCCAGTGGTGGAAAAAATACCCCATTTTCATACTTGAATAAAAAGGACCTTTTAAACCTTTTAATAGAAAATGACTCCAGTAGATGAGGAAATTCACACAGTAAAATAGCACTTGAGTAAAAGTCTAAAAGTATTTGGTTTTAAATATACATAAGTATCAAAAGTTACATTTATAAATCATTTCACATTCCTTATTAAGTAAACCAAACACTCAGACATCATTTACATACAAAGCATTTGTTTTTAATGAGTCTGCCAGATCAGGGACAGTAGGTATGAGCAGGTATATTCTCTTGATAAGTGTGTGAATTGAAAAATGTTCCTGTCCCGCGAAGCATTCAACATATTACAAGTACTTTTGGGTGTCAGGGAAAATGTATGGAGTAAAAAGTAAATTTTCTTTAGGAATGTAGTAGGGTAATATAAACTCATCAAAAATAGAAACGTCCTTTCCCTGTCAACTGCGTTTATTTTCAGCAAACTTAACGTGTAAATATTTGTATGATCATAACAAGATTCAACAACATAAACTGAACAAGTTCCACAGACATGTGACTAACAGAAATGGAATAATGTGTCCCTTAGCAAGGGGGATTCAAAGTCAAAAGTAACAGTCAGTATCTGGAGTGGCCACCAGCTGCATTAAGTACTGCAGTGCATCTCCTCTTCATGGACTGCATCAGAATTGGCTAGTTCTTGCTGTGAGATGTTACCCCACTCTTCCACCAAGGCACATCAAACATTTCTGGGGGGAATGGCCCTAGCCCTCACCCTCCACTTCAACAGGTCCCAAACATGCCCAATGGGATTGAGATCCGTGCTCTTCGCGGGCCATGGCACAACACTGACATTCCTGTCTTGCAGGAAATCATGCACAGAACAAGCAGTATGGCTGGTGGCATTGTCATGCTAGAGGGTCATGTCAGGATGAGCCTGCAGGAAGGGTACCACATGAGGGAGGAGGATGTCTTCCCTGTAACGCACAGTGTTGAGATTGCCTGCAATGACAACAATGATGCTGTGACACACCGCCCCAGACCATGATGGGCCCTCCAAATCGATCCTGCTCTAGAGTACCGGCCTCGGTGTAATGCTCATTCCTTCGACAACAAACGTGAATTCGACCATCACCCCTGGTGAGACAAAACCGCGACTCATCAATGAAGAGCACTTTTTGCCTAACTCGGGCAGTTGTTGTTGCCATCCTGTACCTGTCCCGCAGGTGTGATGTTCAGATGTACCGATCCTGTGCAGGTGTTGTTACACGTGGTCTGCCACTGTGAAGACGATCAGCTGTCCATCCTGTCTCCCTGTAGCACTGTCTTAGGCGTCTCACAGTACGGACATTGCAATTTATTGCCCTGACCACATCTGCAGTCCTCATTCCTCCTTGCAGCATGCCTAAGGCACGTTCACACAGATGAGCAGGGACCTGGGCATCTTTATTTTGGTCTTTTTCAGAGTCAGTAGAAAAGCCTCTTTAGTGTCCTAAGTTTTCATAACTGTGACCTTAATTGCCTACCGTCTGTAAACTGTTAGTGTCTTAACGACTGTTCCACAGGTACATGTTCATTAATTGTTTATGGTTCATTGAACAAGCATGGGAAACAGAGTTTAAAACCTTTACAATGAAGATCTGTGAAGTTATTTGGATTTTTACGAATTATCTTTGAAAGACCGGGGCCTGAAAAGGGGACTTTTCTCTTTTTAATGAGTTTGGAGAGCTGTTCAATCTCTCCAAAAACTCTTGCCCATTCCATTTACTAGTCAGATTTTAGTCTGAGATAATTTAGTCTAGTGTCATTTTCATCAACTGAAATTAAAATTATTTCCATTGAGTTTTTTTCTGGGTCTATTTAGTCTGTTATCTTCTAGTTAATTGCCACTGAAAATAGGTGTTTGATGAATTTCATTATTTTTGTTGACAGAATTAACACACACACACCCAGGAGTTCAGCTGCAGTGCAGTTAATATCACAATTCACATGACCTCACCCTCTGTCTTAAACTCAGTTTTGAAGTTGAGTTTGGACCGTTAAGTTAAAGGCCCGGAATATATCCATAAGGTCGGTTTGTAAGAGCTTATGAGTTCGTGCTTTTTTTCCCACAATATTTTCAGTATTAATGCAAGAAGATAAGGTGTAATAGTAATTATATGAGCACAGTCAAGTCATACAAACCTCCAAGCGTTCCAAACCCATGACCTAACCTCTGTCATTACAAATGTCCAGGGAAGTTTTTTATTTTTTTAGTATTTTTTTAATATATCAAATTGTGGCATCTGTGAAGTTGGTCATGCAAGAATGCCTAACTGATAGCTTGAGGTGGGGGGGCTTCTTGGTGGGTTGTGTTATTCCTGTTGACTCGGTTTCTGTGTGTCTGTAGGGCACCCTCATTAGTTTTAGGAATGGATTCATTGTGGTGGGGGATGTGGTGTGAGTGGAAGGGTCATCTTGGTCAATCCCTCAGACTTCATAAACGGCCCTCTCAGGAGGCAGTGCAGCTTATCTCCATCACACACAATTACACAAAGCCTGTAGTGCTGTTTCACACCGTCTCCGAGATTGTGTGTGGTGTTTCACAGTGACATTGAGTTACACCTCTACTGTGTGCTGATCTGTGGTTGTGTATCCTAATATTTCTTATCTAACGTACAGTATTTCTGTGGTGCAGCACATTGTTGTAATACTAGGCTAAGGAGGAGAGGAGGGGAGTGGAATGAGAACTGGATGAAGAGTAGTTTCTGAAGGCCTCAGTTTCCACAAGGAAAGGCCTACAAGCAAATTCTGGGTATTTATGCTTAGTCTTGTCTTTTTGGAAGTACGTGTGCACACAAAGTTCTATTTTTGTGGGGTGATGAAACTGGTGTTCCTTCCTACACTACCTTGTTGTTGTGAGCAGAGCATCCCCATCCCTTGCGAGGATGTGTTGGGTCTTTCAGAGGAGCAATTAATTTGTTCAGTCACGCAGCAGCGGGTAAAGATGGAGTTTTGTCTGTTAGAATCTTCAACAGTGCCTTCAGAAAGTATTCATACCCCTTTACTTTTTCCACAATTTGTTAATAAGTAGGATTAAAAATGTTTTTAATTGTATTTTTTTGTCAATGATCTATACAAAACACTAATGTCAAAGTTGATATGAAAAGGGGGGGAAAACACTAATATATCTTGATTTTGGTAAGTATTCGACCCCCTAAGTCAATACTTGTTAGAATCACCTTAGGCACCGATTACAGCTGTGAGTCATTCTGGGTAAGTCTAAGAGCGTTCCACACCTGGATTGTGCAACATTTGTCCATTTTATTAATTCTTCAAGCTCTGTCATATTGGTTGTTGATCATTGCTAGACAACCATTTTCAGGTCTTGCCATAGATTTTCAAGTAGATTTAAGTCAAAAATGTAACTCGGCCACTCAGGAATATTCACTGTCTTCTTTGTAAGCAACTCCTGTGTAGATTTGGCCTTGTGTTTTCGATTATTGTCCTGCTGAAAGGTGTATTAATCTTCCAATGTATGATGGAAAGCAGAATGAACCAGGTTTTGTTCTAGGATTTTGTCTGTGTTTAGCTACATTCTGTTTGGTTTTTATCCTGGTGAAACTCCCCAGTCCTCAACGATTACAAGCATACTCATAATATGATGCAGCCACCACTATGCTTGAAAATATGGAGAGTGGAACTCAGTAATATGTTGTATTGGATTTGCCCTAAATGTTACACTTTGTATTCAGGACAAGTGAATGAATTGCTTTGCCACATTTTTTTCTTCAGTATTACTTTAGTGCCTTGTTGCAAACGGGATGCATGTTTGAGAGTATATTTTTATTCTGTACAGGCTTCCTTCTTTTCACTCTGTCATTTAGGTTAGTTTTGTGGAGTAACTGTTTTTCATCCATCCTCTGTTTTCTCCTTTCACAGGCATTAAACTCTTAACTGTTTTAAACTCACCATTGGCCTCATGTTGAAATCCCTGAGAGGTTTCCTTCCTCTCCGTCAACTTAGTTAGGAAGGACGCCTGTATCAAATCAAAGTTTATTTGTCAAGTGCGCTGAATACAACATGTGTAGACCTTACAGTGAAATGCTGAATACAACATTTCACTGAATTTACAGTGAAATGCTGAATACAACATTTCACTGAATTTACAGTGAAATGCTTACTTACAGGCTCTAACCAATAGTGCGAGGAAAAATAGGTGTGTGTGTGTGCCAAAGAAATAAAACAACAGTAAAAAGACATTTGAAAATAAGAGTAGCAAGGCTATATACAGACACCTGTTAGTCAGGCTTATTGAGGTAGTATGTACATGTAGGTATGGTTTGAAGTGACTATGCATAAATGATGGATAGAGAGTAGCAGAAGTGGAAAAAGAGGTTGGCGGGTGGTGGGACACAATGCATCTTTATAGTGACTGGGTCTATTCATACTCCATCCAAAGTGTAATTAATAACTTTACCATGCTCGACGGGATATTCAATGTCTCCTTTTTTTTTTACCCATCTACCAATAGGTGCCCTTCTTTGCGAGGCGTTGAAAACCTCCCTGGTCTTTGAGGTTGAATCTGTGTTTGAAATTCACTGCTCTTCTGAGGGACCTTACAATTATCTGTATGTGTGGGTTACAAAGATGAGGTGGTCATTCAAAAATCATGTTAAACACTTATTGCACACAGAGTCCATGTGATTTGTTAAGCACATTTTACTCCTGATCTTAGTTAGGCTTGCCATAACAAAGGGGTTGAATAATTATTGACACAGGACATTTCAGCTTTTCATTTGTAAAAATGTCTAAAAACATTATTCCACTTTGAGGTATTGTGTGTAGGTTACTGACAAAAATGTTAACCGAAAGGCTTTGTTTCCTGGGTCCCATGCTGCTTTGCTACAGTGTGGCTCTGTGAACTGGTAGAGCAGGGGACAGGGAACTCATGGTGAGGTGGTTCAGTCATCTGAGGTAGCGGTTTGGATTGGGAATTCCCACGGACTTCATTATAGAAGGTTTAAAACCAAGAGTCAGGTGAACTACTGTTCGGCGGTCTGGGGAAATGCATCATCAAGTGAAGTTAGGAGGCTGCAGAATGCACAGAACAAAGCAGCAAGGATTGTTTTCAGGTGGAGATATGGTTCTTCTGTTGCAGGTCATGCTCAGTGTTCTTGGTTGGTCATCAATCGACAAGACAATTGGAAAAAAAACATGCTTATTTTATTTCATAATATGCATCATTTAAAACGGCCAAGTTCTATTCACAACGGTATTCAGTTGGTAAGAGACAGACATTCTGTAAATACTAGGAATAGATTGTCCACCATCTATGCGTTATTCAGACAGAAAAGAGAAATAAGCAAAATAACATTTTGATTTAGAGCCATAGAGAAATGGAATAAATTAACTGAGCAAACTAGAAACCTTTCAATATATACATTTAAACATTATTTTAAAACAATTTTAAATATAATACATAGAAATGTTGTGGGACTATAGTAGATGAAGAATCAATATTTTTTAGATTGAGTATTTATTGGGTCATTATGCTAGTATATTATGCATGTTTGTAATAGTGTATTATATGTGAAAATGTGTTTGTATTTTAATGTTTAAGGACTGTTTAAGATTAGTCCAAATGGGGACTAAAATAGATCCAAATCAAACTTAAAAAAATACACCAATTGTATCATAATTAAATATGATTGTATCATAGAATAGCCAACTGTAAAACAAATAATAATATGTCAGAGATTAGTTTCACAGGCCCACACACTTTTCATGGCATTTGCCCTTCCATGAAACCTGACTGTAACTAAATTCTACTTTCTCCCTACCCCCTTCCCTGCCCCTCTCTTCTGCTACCCCCTCCCTGCACTTCCATCAGCTACGACCTAGGCATGGAGAACCGCGACGCCACGGACGACAAGGTTACCGTTGAGGCGGCGGAAGCGACGCGACGATACAACGTGGGCATTAAGTGTGCCACCATCACGCCGGACGAGAACCGGGTGGAGGAGTTCAAGTTGAAGCAGATGTGGCGTTCGCCCAATGGAACCATCCGTAACATCCTGGGAGGCACCGTGTTCAGGGAGGCCATCATCTGTAAGAACATCCCTCGCCTTGTGCCCGGCTGGGTCAAACCCATCATCATCGGCAGGCACGCCCACGGAGACCAGGTAACCTTTTACCAACCGTTCAGCAGTAGAACCCTTACTAACCATTCATCAACCCTTCTTTACTCCCTACACCCCTAATGAGTCTCAAGGTCGCTCTCTAGGCCCTTCTTCCTACCTCGCTTCCTTAAATCTACCATTTTTTTAAGGTAATTGATTCCCTCAAAGGTGGAAGGATGGATGCTAGGCCGTAGGTAGACGACGCAATGTGTTTATTAGTTCCTTGTATCTGTTAACACGTTTTCTAAGAAGGGAGATCTTGTACACAGGTCTCAAAATCAGTAACCGACCCAGTTGATCACATGTTAACCTCATGCCGACTAGAGCTGTGGTTGTCAGGCCTGCTCACAGGGAGACAGATGGTCAGCCTGGTGTTGTCGCTGAAGGCTCAGTCAGTCACTGATTAAGTGGATCTGTTGCCCTTTGGACCATGATGTTGATACTTGTCTCCCTGGATCCAAGTCTGAAACTGCTACATCATTCATACTGTACAGCAGCTAGAGGATAATAGAACATGTACTTGGCACCATGCCATAGTTAATATGATGAAATGACAGATGAGGTGAGCGCTGGGTTGGTTACTGATTGTTGAGAATCGTGCCGCGTTACGGCCTGGATGCATGATACATGTTTTACTGCTATTTCTCCATTTGCTTGTTCTGCTGCATCCACACTCCTGATTTGGTAGAAGCCATTCGGAATAATGTTTCATATTAGCCCAATATACAACAGCATTGTAACCTGTCATCTGTTCATAAAGAACTGTTAGCATATCCTTCTGAGATGCCCTTGGAGAGTGGGGTCACAACCAGGGTCTGCCATTATTGCCTGTTGCACCAGACAGGGGGTGGCATTGCTGTTTTCCTCCACTAGATGGAGTCCTGTCTGTATTACATCTATTGACCTGTTCTCCTGCCTCTTTTCACAGTACAAGGCCACAGACTTTGTAGTACCAGGGCCTGGGAGATTGGAGATGAAATTCACACCCAAGTCTGGGGAGCCAATGAACTTTGTAGTCCACGACTTTGAAGGTCAAGCAACATGTTTACTTGTCGATGAAAATATATATCTTTGTTCTTGTATAGGTAATAATGTCCAGTACAGATTGTCTCCCTTATATAACACTGTGTTAGCCTATTGTGCCAGCCTGGGTACATCGTATTGACTATCTTTACATTATGTGTGCAGTGTAAATATTACAAAATGAGACCAGCGTTATCTGATTTAACTCTGCTTGTAGGATAAATCTGCCATGGACCTCCCTTTCCTGAACCTACTCTAGACAAACCTTGAACTTTGATTTAAGGTTGGCGCCATCGTTCTGTTTGAGTGAGAAAAGGCTGTCTTAATGAGGCTGTGTGTGTGTGCATGCATGTTTCTTTGTGTGTGTTTGTGTGACTGTGTACCGTATCTACATGAGAATGATGCATGTGTCTGTCTCTCTGTCCTCCAGGTTCAGGTGGTGTGGCTCTGGGGATGTACAACACCGACAGCTCCATCAGGGACTTTGCCCACAGCTCCTTCCAAATGGGCCTGGTTAAAGGCTGGCCTCTGTACCTCAGCACCAAGAACACCATCCTCAAGAAGTATGATGGCCGCTTCAAAGATATCTTCCAGGAGATCTACGAGAAGTAAGACTGCCTAACCGCAGAACATTTAATCAAGTCGGGTAAATCATTATTGTCCCTATTAGCAATATATTTTTCAGGAAGTAGATCATACACATGAAACATGATCATGATCATTATCAATAAAAAAATGGTTGATATATGGTCAATGGCAGGCAAGCCCCCCCCCCCCCCCAACTACCATGCCTCTTTTCAATGTATGACTCACTAGTTTAGAATGGACAGTTTGAGGTTTAGGTGTGTAAACCCTGTCCTCAGACCTGTTCCCGTGTGTGTCGCAGGGAGTACCGCTCTAAGTTTGAGCAGAAGGGGATCTGGTATGAGCATCGTCTGATTGATGACATGGTGGCTCAGGCCATGAAGTCTGATGGAGGATTCATCTGGGCCTGCAAGAACTACGACGGAGACGTTCAGTCTGACTCTGTAGCACAAGGTGAGATTGTGTACTACAGTAGCTAGCTCTGAGGGATAAACAGTAGCACAAGGTGAGATTGTGTACTACAGTAGCTAGCTCTGAGGGATAAACAGTAGCACAAGGTGAGATTGTGTACTACAGTAGCTAGCTCTGAGGGGTAAACAGTATCATGAAGTGAGTTACTGTTTAGCTAGGCTTTCTGAATGAAAACAATGTCATTGGCTACATTGCTATATTTCTCACCTTAGCTGTAGGTTTTCAAGGCAGACTATACACTGTATTCTGATAGAAATTGAGTTACACTTTTAGCAACAGGAGTTCCAGGATAATGAGGAGAATGAGGCAAAAACCAACAACTAAATAAGCAGTCGCCCCTTCTGGCTGTAAAAGCGTTTAGCTCTAGTTTGCTGTTCAGCACTTTGCGACAGATGTATTTGTGTGTCCACCAGGCTACGGGTCCCTGGGTATGATGACCAGCGTGCTCATCTGTCCTGACGGTCGTACAGTAGAGTCAGAGGCTGCCCACGGTACAGTGACACGCCACTACAGACAGCACCAACAGGGCAAGGAGACCTCCACCAACCCCATTGGTAAATAGAACAAATGGTATCTCTATGACTGATAATACCTGCTCTTAAATCCTCTAGTCTAGCTTCTTCCTTTTCACAGTTTTTAGATCTGAATGTACCAGCCAAGATAAATAAAGGCAATACAAGGACCTAGGAAAAGATGTCCCTTATGTGTTATGGTCGCGTGTGCGCAGCGTCCATCTTTGCGTGGTCGCGGGGGCTGCTGCACCGGGCGAAGCTGGATGACAACGCAGAGCTGCGTGTGTTTGCTGAGGCCCTGGAGGTTGTCTGCATTGAGACCATCGAGGCTGGCTTCATGACCAAGGATCTGGCTATCTGTGTCAAAGGCATGGCAAAGTGAGTCTCTCTCACACACACACACACACACACACACTCTCACAGTAAACCTGATTATGAAACTAGACATTCAAACTTTCTTACTTTTCCCCTCTCCTCCTTTCTTAGTACCAAACGCTCAGACTACCTGAACACCTTTGAATTCTTGGATAAGCTGGCGGATAACTTGAAGATCAAGATGTCCAACCAACCCAAACTGTGATCTCCTTAGCTCTCAATTACACACACACACACACTGTTGACACCCGGGACTATGGGTCCCAAGCCAACACTAAACCACTGACGGAGGGACTGTTTGACACAGTACTGAATCAATCATTCCCATCTCCAAGAGTCTGTCTGCTAATGGAGGTTCCTTGTCCAGGAGGAGGGGATGTAGGCTGAGCTGAGGCCCCTCCATCGATCATTCACCACTATAGCAAAGCCATATCTTCTGGTAACACTCATCCAGTCTAAGTGTCCTGAATCTTAACTTGAGATCCATGAGCATAACTCATGTTTATCATGATTTAAGAGTTAAATGTGATTATCCAAGTTAGGATTCTGCCAAGTATGATCTTATGACTGTCAATACATCACATACAGATGGTTCCAGAAATCAGACTGGACACAGTCAGTAATATATTTAGCGATAATTGCACTTGTATTTTATTTTTTATGACGTGTGTGTTTTTAAGTGTTGTCCGTCAGTGATCAGTAATAGTGGATTGTCCTGCCTGAGTTTGAGGGTCGTCTTACCCTTGTTGCCTTATTTGTTTTATGTCAAGTAATTGATCCGTGTCACACATAATATATTCCATGTCGACTACTGTAGTAGACGAAAGCCTGCTTGATTTTTGACTATGTTCACGTGCTCTTTGATTCACACAAAGGTGTTCGCATCACTTACTCCTTATGGATGGTTGTGGAAGGGGTTGTTGTGGGCCTGCTTGTTATCTTTGTGTGTATAATCCATAGCTTAACACTTTACTCCTCAAATACAGAAACCAGTGTCAATGTACGTCTGCCAGTATCGGGTTGTTGGTTGGTACTCGACGGTGTGTGTGGTTAGAATATTAACTCAATAAATATTTTATTTTATTGTGGTCTTGTGCTTTTAGTTTTTCTTGTCTATTAACCAATGGATCCAAATGTTTTAAAGGGAAAAAATAACTGTTTATCTAGCTCCACTATATCTTACAAGAACAGCTTTGGAAATGTGTGGAAATACCATTTTCCTCTTAAAGTTTGCCACCAGATGGTGCCATTGTAATCCATTTGACATTGTCATGACGATGTATGTGCATATTCCTTTTAACTGCTCTCAAAACTGAATATAATGGTAGGTTTGCAAAGTAACACTGGGTACAAAGCAGTATCCATGTAATCATACAAACCAACATGACTATTAATGTACCATATCACAGGTTGTCAGATTGAATCTGACATCCAGGACTGAGCCATTACTCAGTCACAGAACTGGAATGAATATATCATCTGTAGCTTCTTTAATATCATGCAGAGATAGACAATAGGCGCTTCATATCCAATGTATTATCAGTTGCAGCACAACATCCATATAATCCTAATATATCACTGTATGGATGACTGTCTGGGTGATGCATTCACATTGGGAGTATAGGCCTACAGCAGTGCACTGTCCTCATACACACTCAGGGGCACCCTTGACATGATTAGCTTTTTGCACCAGATGGCATCCACTTGGTTAATCCTAGTGGAAGCCGAGATGGATGGCTAGATAGACACCGAGGAAGGGAAAGCAGAGGCACTTGGTTCTCTCCATCCTCCATTGGATGTCCAAGGTTTCCAAAAAGGTATCCGAGCCTGCAGGGCTGCTACTATTGTCCCAACGTAATTGGATTTTTGTCCGGGGGAAGGAAGTCTCATTTGCCAGTCGGAGGCTCCACAAAGATGGCTGTGCCACTGAAAGAGCAGGATCATTATCTGTGAATGTGAACAGTGGTTACTGTTTTCAATCAGGGATGGATGGGACAACGTAGCATGTTGCTTGTTGTTGATGTCTCTGTCTTATTGATCTGTCAGCCCTCAGAGGGAGTAAACCCAGCAAGCACATAACATTCTGAAAATGTTTCTTAGAGCTTGGTGAGAGTGTGGTTGTCCCTTCATTACTTTAACAGAACATTTACTGAAAGTTAACATGGTTACATTTAATGTTGGTAATGTTCTAGGGACATTATTCAACTGGTTTGACATTGGGAATGTTTTCAGATGGTTCCCAGAACATTAAGAAGCAACATTATGCTGTGGGAATGTCAATACTTCAGCATAACGTTTCCTCGTGGTTCTATTTAAAGTCATGTTCTCATTGTTCCAAGAACAAAGAAAACGTTCCATAAAAACCACAACTTTAGTAACGTTCAGAGAACATTCTAGGAATGTTATTTAAAAACATATGTTCCATTCTTAGCATCAACTAAACTCTTTGTCCTCTTGTTCAGGTGTGTTGGCCTCGCCCGCTAATTGGCCACACCTGATCTTAATGAGTTCTTGTTTCCTCTGAAATGGGGTATGTTTGAATAGACAAAAATTAACAACTTTATATGTGTAAAAAAAAAGCAAGGCACTACCTCCATCCTGGTGGTGCAGTGGACTTATTCCATTGATAGAGAACAGAAGATTATAGGTTTGAAACTCACTGATGCTGCTGAGGGGAGCGCCGCTCACAATAACGTCTGGTATGGGGTGAATGGAATGGCATGTAACACACAGAATCCATGTGTTTGGTGTACAGTATTTGGTACCATTCCACTAATTTCCCTCCAGCTATTACCACGAGCCCGTCCTACCCATTTTAAGGTGCCACCAACCTCCTGTGCTTTCTATAGCTGTATCTCTATGGCGACTACACATTTAGCACATCATGCTGTGAAAACCATATGTTTCTTAGAGCTTGGTTAGAGTGTGGTTGTCCTACGGTTACTTTGCATGCAACCTTTCCACAACTTTCTCGGATTGGTGCAGGAGAGTTGCTTGGCTTTAAGGACCTTGACAAAGAAAACGTTATTTACTTGGTATTTCATTAATGTCGCCCTTTAAACTTTTTGATTGGTGTCTAAATGTAAACGCAGCGGCTGTACAGGAACATTCTATACATGACGTCAGAGCTCAGGTTCTACGCTTTACAGCTCTGATTGGGTTTTGACTGACAAGAAGTTGCCCCCATCCTTCCCGCTAATTGGGCAGCTTTTGTAAAAGACAAATGTTGTACGAGTGAGGGAAATACTGTAAATGAAGGGAACTCAATGCATTTTAAAAGATTTTATTATTTTTCACATCTTTTTTTATTCTGCTTTCTCAGTATCCAATTGGTCGTAACAGTCTTGTTTCATTGCTGCAACTCCCGTACGGACTTGGGAAAGGCGAAGGTTGAGAGCCGTGCGTCCTTCGAAATACAACCCAACCAAGCCACACTGCTTCTTGACACAATGCCCACTTAACCCAGATGCCAGACTCACCAATGTGTCAGAGGAAACACCATACACCTGGCAACCATGTCAGCATGCACTGAGCCCAGCCCGCCACAGGAGTCGCTAGTGCGCGATGGGACAAGGACAACCCTGCCGGCCAAACCCTCCCCTAACCCAGACGACGCCAGGCCAAATGTACGCCGCCCCATGGATCTCCTAGGTTGCAGCCGGCTGCGACCCAGAATCTCTAGTGGCACAGCTAGCGATGTAGTGCCTTAGACCACTGCGCCATTCGGGAGGCCAGGGTGTCATTGTCAATGGCGCACTGAGACCACTAAGTAAAAGATTTTTAAAAAATAACAAAATACAATAACAAGTACACCACACCAAAACATCACCAACATCACAGCCATAATAAATAAGTGACTAAATAAATCAAAAAATAATTGCACACCTCGGTGAACTAATTTATCATCAGGGTTTTAAAATGCCCTAGTGGTACCAGGGAATCCAAATGTAATTAATTTTGTAAGTGATTCCAAAAATGTGGAGTTTGAAAACTAAAAGCCCTAAGAACGGGTTTGGTATGTCATTATTTTATATGTTAGCAATGAAGTTAAGTCAATCAATCAAATTTATTTATAAAGACCTTTTTACATCAGCAGATGTCACAAAGTGCTATACAGAAACCCAGCCTAAAACCCCAAGCAGCAAGCAATGCAGATATAGAAGCACGGTGGCTAGGAAAAACTCCATAGAAAGGCTGGAACCTTGGAAGAAACCTAGACAGGAACCAGGCTCTGAGCGGTGGCCAGTCCTCTTCTGGCTGTGCCAGGTGGAGATTATAACTGTACATGGCCAAGATGTTCAAACGTTCATAGATGACCAGCAGGGTCAAATAATAATAATCACAGTGTTTGCAGAGGGTGCAACAGGTCAGCACCTCAGGAGTAAATGTCAGTTGGCTTTTCATAGCCGATCATTCAGAGTTAGAGACAGCAGGTGCGGTAAAGAGAGAGAGTCAAAAACAGCAGGTCCGGAACCAGGTAGCACGTCCGGTGAACAGGTCAGAGTTCCATAGCCGCAGGCAGAACAGTTGAAACTGGAGCAGCAGCACGACCAGGTGGACTGGGGACAGCAAGGAGTCATCAGGCCAGGTAGTCCTGAGGAATGGTCCTAAGGCTCAGGTCCTTTGAGAGAAAGAGAGAAGGAGAGAGAGAGAGAAAGAGAGAGAGAGAATTAGAGGGAGCATACTTAAATTCACGCAGGACACCGGATAAGACAGGAGAAAATACTCCAGATATAGCAGACTGACCCTAGCCCCCGACACATAAACTATAGTAGCATAAATACTGGAGGCTGAGACAGGAGGGCTCGTGTGACACTGTGGCCCCATCCGGCGATCCCCCCGAACAGGGCCAACCAGGCAGGATATAACCTCACCCACTTTGCCAAAGCACAGCCCCTACACCACTAGAAGAATATCTTCAACCACCAACTTACTACCCTGAGACAAGGCCGAGTATAGCCCATGAAGATCTCCCCCACGGCACGAACCCGAGGGGGGCGCCAAACCTGGACAGGAAGATCACATCAGTGACACACCCCTCCTAGCGACGGGATGGAAGAGCGCCAGTAAGCTAGTGACTCAGCCCCTGTAATAGGGTTAGAGGCATAGAATCCCGGTAAATTAGGTAAATTGGAAGTTAATGGCAGGGATGCAGGACTGTGTTCCAAACAAAACAACTACAAGCATGCTTGCTCTAGTTCCTCAACGGCACAGCTAGGAGAGCTCAAAAAAGCACCTTATAGTTGAAGAGTCTTCTTTGAGTCATAAAAGTGCATTGAAATTACTTGGGAACTGTGCACACTGTGTCACTTGGAGTCACCAGTTTGACCTCTCACTCAAATCCTTGTGATTTTTTTGTCTTATGTTGCACCTAACCCAAATTGTCCAAGAATATTCTTATCATATTACTGAATGTATCCAGAGTATTTTCAGATTTCGTTGTCGACAAATACGGCGAAAAGTACAATAAATGTAAAATGCACATAAAATCAAAAGTGTCATGTTTGGATTCAGTCTTGTGTCAGGTGAACTGTTGTGTCCTCAGCTTTAGTTTAATAATGTTTCCATAATCTCCAAACTGTTCCCTTTTATTGCTATCATGGTTATGTATATGCTTCATATTTCTTCTATGAGACACTTTTCAATTTAGCCCTATCCATATAGGCCAATTCCCACTAGTGTAAAGGGTTAACAGAATGTTTCCTGAAAGTTCAAACATGGTTACATTTAATTTCAAATTTGGTAATGTTCTAGGAACGTTCTCCAACTGGTTTGACTTTAGGCATGTTCTCAATTAGTTCAGTGAATGTTAAGAAACAACATTCTTCTGTGGGAATTTCAGTACTTCAGCATAATGTTTCCTGCAGGTTTCCTCATGGTTCTATTTAAAGTCATGTTCTCAAATAGTTCTGAGAGCATTAAGAAAACTTTCCATGAAAACCACAAGAAAACTTTAGTAATGTTCAGATAACGTTCTAAGAATGTTATTTAAAAACATACATTCAGTTCTCAGCATCAACAAAACTCTATCTTGTTAATTGTGTTCAGGTGAGTTGGCCGCACAAACTAACAGATCTTAATGAGTGCTTGTTTCCTTTGAAATCTGTTTGAATAGACTAAAATTAACAGCCTTGTATGTGTAAAAAACATGGCATGCTGGCGGGGTGTACTTATTCCATTGACAGAGAACAGAAGATTATAGGTTCAAATCTCACTGATGCTGTGTCACAATAAAAAAAGAGTTTTCATGATTAATGTCTGATTAAGTAAATTAAGTTCCATGTGTCCTATCTGTGCTTGTAGTTCATAAAAGTTAACTCAAAATAAGCTAGCAGTGTTACTAAAAGTCATATTGAAATATTCAGTGAAAGTTTTAAGGAAAGTTTTAAGGAAGTTATTCAAAAACCTCCAAATAACCTATAATTTCCGTTCTCAGAGCGTTAATAAAACCTCCCAGGAAGATGTTCAAGGAACCAGAGTAAAACATTCTCAGAACCTCCGTGTAACCTGTAAATAATATTCCCAGAAAAGTCAGGAAACATATGGCTTTGTTCCCACAACCAATGTGAAACCAAAAACATATATGTTCCCACAACTTCCAAGGAACCATCCAGCCAGGAAGCTGTCTCTTCAGGTTGGTCATATGTTGATACTGTTGGTTTAGTCAGTGCTTTGAATGAACACATTCAGGAGGTCTAGTCTTGTAGTCCTAAATGTTTACTGCTATACATTTGGCCGCCTTTCAATTAAGTCTTTGTCCATCCTCCCTCTCATATCCTATAGTCATGATATTCATAATTACAACATACTATGCCCTTTACAGGCCCCTATAGAACAGCAAATATAATGGCAACATAATGGCATGATTATGATTGTTCTGTTTTACCTTTTTACATAGGATTGAAATGTACTAGATGTCTACCGGTATGTGACTTAGCCTTGCATAGCAAACAGACACCCTGGTAAAAAATGCCATTCCAACATGAAAAAAAAACAGATCATAATACATAGTCAAATTGCCCCTATTTCTCCTGAAATCACTTCCTTTTCACAGATTTATAAGATAAGAGCTGTGTTTTCCTTTGTGTTCTTCTGTCTGTATTCTAACTCTGTCTCTGTTCTGTGGTAAGGACACCTTGCTCCGGTAGGGAGGACATAAGAGGCCCCTGTGCTGCCGTTTCCATGGGGACCCAACAGCCACTCTACTCTTCAAAAGCGGTCGAGCAGAGCAGAGGTAGCGGGCCCTTTGTGTTGGAGAGGGAGAGAGCAGAACAACACTGGCCAGATGAAAGCACTGCCATCCTTAAACCCAATCATAATTTAGTCATCAGAACAGGAGGGTATAATCAAAATATAGGGGGGAGATGGATGGGAGAAACAGACAGAGAGAAAAGAGATATAGATAGATAGAGTGGAGTGGAGTGCGTGGGTCAAGAAACGAGAGAGGGAAAGAGTGCTGTTAGATGGAAAAATTAGGGGGATACGGATAGAAATGGTCTTGTTCTTGATGTTGATACTCAACCTTATTTGCAATGTCAATCTTGTATCCAGGCAGCGCACTTAGATTGAAGGTTTTGTTGTGTCTTGCTGGATACAGACACTGTGGGAGGAAGATAACATATAATATGTATTATTGTATACACAAATAAAATCATTATGTGACATATTTGCATTTATACTTTACTTGGTGAATGAACAATAGTTCCTTCAAGTCTCTGAAGGAAGCAACCAATACCATTCACTGTTAGTAGTGTCCATGCTACAATTGTGTTCAATGCCGTGATGTCCTTGAGGTTATCACATTATATACTGCTCTATTAATGTGTATATTATTTCAATATAATCCCATTTCAAATGGTATTTATCCATTATACTATTGAGCTATCAAACAGAACTACAAGTCCTTCTCTGCCTCCTCCTGCATCTCTCCCAAAAGCAGCTAGGCCTAATCCCTGACTGCCATAATTGACTCTCCTCTCAGAACAAAAAAAAGAGAGGAGAGTTTCCTGGGACAAATAGAATTGAGCAGGAATTCACATGCAGCTCTATGTAGGTCATGCACAATACGGCGTCTGCAAGTTTACACCTGGGGCTCATAGCACCATTATCCCACAACAATGCTTCGGAGAGGAACTTATTTGAGCCCATTAGCCCGGGCCAGTCCCCCTCATTAGAGAAGGCTTTTTAAATGAGCCTAGACAATAAGCACACAGAAAGGGTACAGTGGAGCGCTGAGGGACCGAGAGGGGAGGGGAGGTCGGAGGTTTAGCCAGAGAGCTCACGATAATTACTGTGTTTCTCTCTCTGGCCTGAAAGAGACTTGAATAATGTTTCTCTTTCTGTGGGGCAAGCACAATGGACGCTGGGTAGCTTCAAGGACCGTTAGCTCTGCCCTATTAGGAAAAAATATGCTCTGTTCTCTTTCCTCCACCCCTCCACTCAGATTCGTCATTAGAGAAATGTCTTTATGACCTCTGTAGGAGGACTGTCAGTTTGAAATGTTCCCCCCGCTACTGTCACCTGCCTTAGTCAATAGATTGGTATTATACTGGTCTTGGAACAACTGTAGGTTCATTTGTGTGAATTAAAAAATACAATAAATGGTTTTAAAAAAACATTTAAAAAAAGAGGTGATTGTGACAGAGGGATACAAGATTTAGCAACTCACCAAAAGGTTGTCGATTATTATTACACACTTAGGTTCTTTCGATTAATGTTGAAATTATAATAACACCAGCATTATCATGTTAATATTATCATACTATTACATTATTACTTATACAATAATTCATTACTATGCATGATATTGAAGAATTTACAACTCTGTACAGTAATTCTTCTGACCTGATCTGGGATGCATGGCAAACTTCTACCATTCTCTAGAACGCACGGCAAACTTCTCTAGAATGCATGGCAAACTCACACAAGTTGTAAGACCATGCAATAACTCCCCCGGCAGAATTGAGACGGAACATTTAATGACGGAACTATTAGTTCCATCCGGTGAACGTTTTCGCTGACGGACCAGAAAATTACATATTTGTAAACAGATTCAGGTGAGTCACGATTTATATATTTGTTTTTTTCTCGGAGACGTGCCTGTGGGTATTTAGCTAGCTTTATGTTGTTTTTGAAATACAATGTTAACAAATATTTATAAATATTTGCGCGTGTAGATGATTTTACCCCTGCTATCAAAATGACATTGTTCAAGGATGGAGGCTAGCTAACGTTAGCTTGCTTGCTAAGTTAGCTAGTTACAGTAGATGATGGACATTCACACCTGCTAGCTAGCCGAGTCGTTTATCTAGATTGGTACCGTGAGGCAAGCTCTACAAGCTAGGTAATTATTGTTTCAATGACGAATGTTGGAAGTTGTCTAATATTCTGTGCTAGTTTGGGGCTAGCTAAATAGCTTGCTAACTAGTTATGTCAGTGAACCACTCAAGCAGGATGCAGCTGGTCAGGATGTCTAACCTAATGTAAAACTGTAATACTTGCGTTGATAACAACTAGTCGACTGAAGTTCTAAGAAAGACACCTGTCTTGACTGCGCTTTCCCCTTGTATTGATCAAGGAATCGCTAACTGCACTAGAGACACTTCCTCTGTTAGCTAGTTAACGTTACCACCATTTCAAATGAATATAGAAAATAAAGACGTGTATACGCATGGTTAGCAGATGTTATTGCGGGTGTAGCGAAATGCTTATGCTTGATACCCTAAGGGAGGATGCAATGCCTGCTGTGTGCTGCTGTGTGAGAGGGATATAAAAAGTCAGTGAGGAGGCACTGTGTGCTTCTGTGTCACACAGGGTGGTCTGCTGGGAAGGTGAGGACACAGTCGTGACTCAGCTGCTGCTTGCTGCTGGGGGTGCTGCTAGCCTCAGACAGTCATGCACTTAACCCATCACATGCAACCAAGCCTTTTTGAGTCAAGGTCACTCATGTCAAATGTTATGATTTGTGTTTTCCTTTTTACCGTTTGCTCTTGGGGATGGTTGAATATGTTTTCCTAGTGTTGGGCGTACTCTTTAGTGCAGGATGATTGTCTGGATGTTAGTTTGCTATGGGCATACAGTACATAGCCATGACGACATAGTGTTTCATTAGATGCAGTGAGGTCATTGCTGAAGAGACATTGATGAGTCCGATAGCTGCTGAAGCTGGAGTCACAACCTGCCCCAGCCTCTGGCCAGGGTTGTTGTCACGGAGACAACATTCCTAAGCACAGCCTCATCTGGCCTGCCTGCTTACTGATCCATCCACCTCCCCACCATCACCCCCTTCCTCCACATCACCCTTTCTAAGTGAAGTACTGACTGTATGCCGTCCAGCGATTGGCTAATGGTGATGTAATGCCCTCTAAATTATTCATTACTGGAAGAAAGTGAAAGACCCTGAGCCGGGAGGGGCAAGGGAGGGAGGCAGGGAAAATCGATGGGCCTGTCAGTGAGAGAGGGAGAGGTAGCGATAGATGAGGAGTCAGAGGTTGCATCGGGGAGGAAGAGAAAAATAACAACAAACAGTGAGAGGCTAAACTGGCTGGGCAGATGAAAGGGAACACCGCTCCAACCAGGTTGGTCCATGCCTGAGGCACAGGTTGGCTGTGTGTTAGACTCCATTTACTCCCTCAAACTGGGATGATCCGAACAGTTGAGGGAGCGTCCGATGATGAGTCTGACTTTGAGGAGACGTCCATTTGAGACCCTTTTTAGGTGATGATTGAGGGTAGGTTCAGATTGATTGTAGGTAATTGATTTACAATGAGTTAAGATTGCTGGTAGTGAGTGTTTAACTATTTTTAGGCTATCTGTCAGAATAATTAGCATGTTCTATGATAATGGGAAATGTGAAGCTTGCTTAGCCTCATTCAGTGCTAAACCTAACTGATGTTGACCCTGTTCTGTGTTTCTTACAGTCCGATAATCAACCCTGACATGCTTCCTTTTTTTGTTCCCTCTTTTCCATGACACAGTGAATCTTCATATTGACCCCTTTTGTTGACATCATCACCCAATGTGGAGGAGGAGCATTCTTCTTTGTTACACACATCCATATGTGGATTCGTGTGAAAGCTCTCTCTCTCTCTCTCTCTCTCCCTCTCTCTCACACACACACACAGCACCACAGTTCTTCAAGTGTGTGTGTGTATCGGCCTGTGTAAGAAAAACAGTGCCACCAAAAACTGTGCCATGAGAATTTCTGGCAAAGGCCAGACCTACTCCTCTTACTGTGCCAATCTCTAGCATTAACTCAATAGGATCATCCGCCTCTAGCTAGTTGATTAACAGAGCTGTGTTAAAGAGGGATTGTTGTCCTGGAAGGAGCTTCCTGCCCTCGAGGAACACCATCCGCTCAGACTGCCTCCCTCTGGGGCTCAGACGGCAGATGCTTCGCCTGCAAGTTCCAGAGCCACCCCGCCCCATAGAGGACCATCCCACCCCATAGAGGACCATCCCACCCCATAGAGGACCACCCGCCTGCCCTAACAGCCTCTAGGAGGGTCCCACCCCGGGAGCACCATGGAAGGGCTGGAGGTGGAGGACATTAGTCCTGCCCTGGAGGCCACTGAGGACTTCCTACACTGCCTGGATGGGGGTGGAGGCCAAAGCCACTGCCAGGGTGGGGATGGGTTCCGGCAGCCTAGGCAACACCACCCCAAGCTGCAGGAGATGTCTGCAGCCCTGGGGAAGCTGAGCTCTAGCGGGGTGTGGGGCCTGCTGGCCAGGGAGCAGGGGACCGAGGTGTCCCCCCGTAACGTGGCCTGGGCTGACCAGCCCTCTGCCTTCAGCGTGCTGGCTCTGAGGCAGGGGAAAAGGAGTCGTGCTCGTTCCACCAACGACCTGGCTGCCCACACCAAGGACACCAACAACACCACCTCTAACTCCTCCAACACCGCCTTTAAGAAAGGCCACAACCGCTCACGTTCTGATGTCAACTACCGGCCGTCCTACACAGACAACGCTAATGGCCTGCCTGCTGTGGACAAGAACATGCTGAAGAACATTGCTCTCAACGACCAGAGAGAAGAAGGTAAGGCTGGAAGGAAGAGTATGTCCTTCTTCTTTGGTTAGCTAATAAGGACACACAGCTTATGTATTATTGGTTTAATAGTAGGGCTGTGGCGCTAATTGAATAACCGTGTGACGGTTATGGAGGAAGACAGTCATGAAAATAAAATAACTGTCAAAACCATTTAAAAATAGGCCTACATACATTTTTTTGAAAAACATTTTTAATAACTATATTTTCATGTAGATAAACTTGACCTATTAGCGGTATTATTTGCTAAAGATTATAAGCAATTGTTTTGCTAATTAAGTCTGTCTATTAAACTGTCTACATCTCCTCTTTCCAACAGTCGTTTGGTGCTCCAGCAGCTAAACCGCTAACGTTAGATGCGCGGGGGTGTAGATGCGCTGATGAGTGGACTTTCTTTTATACAATGCATGTTAATAGACTCTCCCCCCCCCCCCCCCCCCAACGATTATGTCAGTGACCGACCGTGTACATTGCCCTGGCCAATTACCGCAACCGCAACCTCAAATTCCAAGACCTTCACAGCCCTAGTTGATACTCAAGTCAATGCTTGTGTCTTTTTTTATAATTGGATGAATAGACTTATGCTATCATGACATGTACTTTTCCTTGTTGTGTCAGAGACTAGATTAAGGTTAGGACTAGTTTCCACCTTTGTCTAAATGAAGATAATTTCAGCGTCCTAGAGAAAACGAATAGGCCTAGGCTATGACACAGCTGTACTGCATGCAGCAGACAGTATTGTATTCTTCTGGAACACAGCAATGGCCACTCAGGATCAAATGTTATTTGTCACATGCTTCATAGACAACAGGTGTAGACTAACAGTGAAATGCTTACTTACGGGTCCATTATCAACAATGCAGAGTTAAAGATATATAACAAAATAGAAAGTGATGAGGAATAAATGCACATATGTAGGGAGTAGAAAATAACATGGCTAAATACAGGGAGTACCAGTCGGTGTAGGGGTACGAGGTAATTGAGGTAGCTACAGTATGTACTGTACATACAGTACCAGTCAAGTTTGGACACCTCTTTCCAAGGTTCTTAATTTTTTACTATTTTCTACATTGTAGTGTAGACAAATTGTGAAACAAATTTAAATATATTTTATATTTGAGATTCTTCAAAGTAGCCACCCTTTTTTGCTTGATGACAGCTTTGCACACTTGGCATTCTCTCAACCAGCTTCATGAGGTAGTCACCTGGAATTAATTTCAATTAACAGGTGTGCCTAGTTAAGTTAATTTGTGGAATTTCTTTCCTTAATGTGTTTGAGCCAGTCAGTTGTGTTGTGACATGGTAGGGGTGGTATACAGGGGATAGCCCTATATGGTAAAAGACCAAGTCCATATTATGGCAGGAACAGCTGAAATAAGCTAAGAGAAACGACAGTCCATCATTATTTTAAGATATGAAGATCAGTCAATCTGGAAAATTTCAAGAACTTTTAATGTTTCTTCAAGTGCAGTCGCTAAAACCATCAAGCACTATGATAAAACTGTCTTTCATGAGGACCGCCACAGTTACCTCTGCTGCAGAGGATAAGTTCATTATAGTTACCAGCCTCAGAAATTGCAACCCAAATAAATACTTCAGAGTTCAAGTAACACACATCTCAACTAGAGGTCGACCGATTATGATTTTTCCAATGCCGATTATTGGAGGACCAAAAAAGCCGATACCGATTAATCGGCCGATTTTTATTCATTTGTAATAATGACAATTACAACAATAGTGAATGAACACTTATTTTAACTTAATATAATATAAATAAAAATCCATTTAGCCTCAAATAAATAATAAAACATGTTCAATTTGGTTTAAATAATGCAAAAACAAAGTGTTGGAGAAGTAAAAGTGCACTATGTGCCATGTAAAAAAGCTAACGTTTGAGTTCCTTGCTCAGAACATGAGAACATATGAAAGTTGGTGGTTCCTTTTAACATGAGACTTCAATATTCCAAGGTAAGAGGTTTTAGGTTGTAGTTAATATAGTATTTATAGGGCTGTTTCTCTCTATACCATTTGTATTTCATATACCTTTGACTATTGGATGTTCTTATAGGCACTATAGTATTGCCAGTGTAACAGTATAGCTTCCGTTCCTCTCCTCGCTCCTCCCTGGGCTCGAACCAGGAACACAACGACAACAGCCACACTCGAAGCAGCGTTACCCATCGCTCCACAAAAGCCGCGGCCCTTGCAGAGCAAGGGGAATAACTACTCCAAGTCTCAGAGCGAGTGACGTTTGAAACACTATTAGCCTGCACCCCGCTAACTAGCTAGCCATTTCACATCGGTTACACCAGCCATTAGGCTGATGGGCTTGAAGTCATAAACAGCGCTGTGCTTGTGAAGAGCTGCTGGCAAAACACACGAAAGTGCTGTTTGAATGAATGCTTACGAGCCTGCTGCTGCATACCATTGCTCAGTCAGACTGCTCTATCAAATCATATACTTAATTATAACATAATAACACACAGAAATACAAGCCTTTGGTCATTAATATGGTCGAATCTGGAAACTATCATTTCGAAAACAAAACGTTTATTATTTCAGTGAAATACGGAACCGTTCGGTATTTTATTTTAACGGGTGGCATCCCTAAGTCTAAATATTCTTGTTACATTGCACAACCTTCAATGTTATGTCATAATTACGAAACATTCTGGCAAATTAGTTCGCAATGAACCAGGCTGCCCAAACTGTTGCATATACCTTGACTCTGCGTGCAATGAACGCAAGAGATGTTACACAATTTCACCTGGTTAATATTGCCTGCTAACCTGGATTTCTTTTAGCTAAATATGCAGGTTTAAAAATATATACTTATGTGTATTGATTTTAAGAAAGGCATTGGTGTTTATGATTAGGTACAGTCGTCCAACGATTGTGATATTTTCGCAAATGCACTTTTGTTAAATCATCCCCCAGCGTTGCATCGATTATATGCAACGCAGGACACGCTAGATAAACTAGTAATATCATCAACCATGTGTACCACATAACTAGTGATTATGATTGATTGATTGTTTTTTATAAGATAAGTTTAATGATAGCTAGCAATTTACCTTGGTGTTTTACTGCATTCGCGGAACAGGCATTCAGTCTCCTTGTGGAGTGCAACGAGAGGCAGGTGGTTCTAGCGTTGGACTAGTTAACTGTAAGGCTGCAAGATTGAATCCCCCGAGCTGACAAGGTGAAAATCTGTCGTTCTGCCCCCAAACAAGGCAGTTAACCCACCGTTCCTAGGCCGTCATTGAAAATAATAATGTGTTCTTAACTGACTTGCCTAGTTAAATAAAATGTAAATACCGATTTGCGATTGTTATGAAAACTTGAAATCGGCCCTAATTAATCGCCCATTCCGAACTGTTCAGAGGAGACTGTGTGAATAAGGCCTTCATGGTCAAATTACTGCAATGAAACCACTACTAAAGGACACCAATAAGAAGAGACTTGCTTGGGACAAGAAATGAGCAATTAGACCAGTGGAAATCTGTCCTTTGGTCTGATGAGTCCAACCGCCGTGTCTTTGTGAGATGCAGAGTAGTTGATCTCCTCCATGCTTCACAGTGGGAACCACAGATGCGGAGGAGGTGTGATGGTGCTTTGCTGGTGACACTGTGATTTATTTAGATTAAGGCACACTTAACCAGCATGGCTACCACAGCATTCTGCAGCGATATGCCATCCCATCTGGTTTGGGCTTAGTGGGACTATCATTTGTTTTTCAACAGGACAATGATCCAACACACCTCCAGGCTGTGTAAGGGCTATTTGACCAAGAAGGAGAGTGATGGGGTGTTGCATCAGATGACCTGGCCTCCACAATCACCCGACCTCAACCCAATTGAGATGGTTTGGGATGATCAGCATATGTGATCAGCATATGTGGGAACTTCTTCAAGACTGTTAGAAAGCATTCTATGTAAAGCTGGTTGACAGAATGGCAAGACTGTGCAAAGCTGTCATCAAGGCAAAGGGTGGCTATTTGAAGAATCTCACATATATTTTGATTTGTCTAACACTTTTTTGGTTAATACATGATTCCATATGTTATTTCATAGTTTTGATGTCTTCACTATTATTATACAATGTAAAAAAAGAAAGAAAACCTGGAATGAGTAGGTGTGACCAAAGGTTTGACTGGTACTGTATAGGTAGGGGTAAAGTGACTAGGCAACAGGATAGATAATGTGGTGAATAATACAAACCTCCCTGATGCATGTTGTTTAGTCTGCTTGTTTGTATTTGTTTAGGGAGAGACCATAATATGTCATTCTGTCACCAAATGTACTCAAATGAGGAGAAAGAGAGAGGCCCAATTATCCCTCATATTAGGAGGGATTAGCATACGACTGAAAAGACATTAGTTGGCTCAAGGCAGGGAGGGGGATGGATAGTTAGGCTTCACAAGAGGATAGTAAAATCATGGGCTGCATTCAACAGCACTTAGCATCCGAACAGATACTGCTGTTTGCCAGTCATTATAGTTGGCAATGCTTTTATGTAGGCCTAATTGTATTCTTTCTTGTCCTGTACAACATATTTCCATGACATTTGATTGTGTGCACTGTGTAGGTAGGCCCCTAGGAGCTATTTTACCCCCTTTTTATCCCCAATTTCGTGGTATCCGATTATAATCTTGTCCCATCGCTGCAACTCCCGTACAAACTCGGGAAAGGCAAAGGTCGAGAGCCATGCGTCCTCCAAAACACAACCCAGCCAAGCCGCACTTCTTGGCAGAATGCCCGCTTAACCCGGAAGCCAGCCGCACCAATGTGTCGGAGGAAACACCGTACACCTGGTGACATGTCAGCGTGCATTACACCTGGCCCGCCACCGGAGTCGCTAGTACGCGATGGGACAAGAATATCCCCGCCGGCCTAACCCGGACGACGATGGGGCAATTGTGCGCCGCCCCATGGGTCTCCCGGTCGCAGCCGGCTGCGACAGAGTCTGGACTCAAACCAGGATCTCTAGTGACACAGCTAGCACTGCGATGCAGTGCCTTAGACCACTGCGCCACTCGGGAGACCCAGACTGTCTCTTCTTAGAACAAACCTTAGCAGAAAACCATGAAATCCCCACCATCTTGAACAATGTGACTAAAATGGGGATCCACCGCAGTTGTTGTCACATTAGATGCAACAGGGAAAGGAGGCTTTGGTGCCACTGGTATGCAATAATGCTTCCTCCCTTTCCCACTGCCAGCGGTAAACGTTCCCTCATAAAGACCCCAGCCCACGTACTCCTGCAGAGTCCCCGTGGGGTGATATTTACTGATTTCCTCAGCAGCAACACTCACTCACTAATGCTGATGGATCTGTTGATTTCAGCATGGACAGAAGCTAGCCAGTGAGAGTGGGCTTCACAGCGACCTTCAGCTGTCAGTGCTGTATGGATTTGACTTAATTTACCAATCTACTTGTTAAGGTTTTATATGGTTGTTTTAAGACATTAGACCAGACATGTACTTTTGGGATTTTAATGTATAGCCTAGCTTTATTAGCTGTTAATTGGTCTTTCAATTTGTTCACCTCATCTAATGAATCTCTCAGTTCTGTTGACTTTTCATCAACACTGAACAAAAATATAAATGCAACGTGTCGGTCCCATGTTTCATGAGCTGAAATAAAAAAATCCCAGAAAATGTCCATACGCACAAAACGCTTCTCTAAAATGTTGTGCACCAATTTGTTTACTTCTCTGTTAGTGAGCATTTTTCCTTTGCAAAGATAATCCATCCACCTGACAAGTGGCATATCAAGAAGCTGATTTAAACAGCATGCTCATTACACAGATACACATTGTGCTGGGGACAATAAAAGGCCACTCTAAAATGTGCAGTTTTGTCACACAACACAATGCTACAGATGCCTCAAGTTTAGAGGGAGAGTGCAATTGGCATGCTGACTGCAGGAATGTCCACCAGAGCTGTTGCCTGAGAATGGAAAGTTAATTTCTCTACCATAAGCTAACATAATTTTAGAGAATTTGGCAGTACGTCCAACTGGCCTCAACCGCAGACGGTTGTAACCGACTTCAGAGGGCAAATGCTCACCTTCGATAGCCACTGGCACCAGTGGAGGCTGGTGACTTGAAAAATTGAGGAGGATGGGAGACCCACGGTACAAGCACGGGACGCACAGAGACATCAAAGTGTGTTTCAAAAATCATCAAAGTAATTATTTTAACCTAAAGCATTTAATATTGTACTATAAATGTATATTATGGGGAATGGGAGGGATCACAGCAGTGATTGAGGGTATGAGGCAGGTGCTGAGGTGTTCAGAGGCTTAACTTCAGGGTTTGACTGGGAAGAAAAACTATAATAAAACACACCACACAGACTAAAGAGTTAAGAATGAGTTAGTCCAAGCAAGAAAAATCAATGTGTAATTGTGTATGTGATTGACTATATACAGTAATGAGAGAAAATTGATAGGGGTAGTCCGTAATTGGAGAGAAAAAGTTCAATGTGCCAGTGGATGAGCGGGCACATGAGACGTGGCTTCAGTTCATGTCTTGACAGAGTTGACAATGGTAGTAGTGTGGAGTGGTCATCACCTCTTAATCAGGGAACAGGAGAGGACTTAGTTGGAAATACAAGTAGCAGATACAGTTGAAGTCAGAAGTTTACATACACCTTAACCAAATACATTTAAACTCAGTTTCACTATTCCTGACATTTAATCCTTGTAAAAAATCCCTGTCTTAGGTCAGTTAGGATCACCACTTTATTTTAAGAATATGAAATGCCAGATTAATAGTAGAGTAATTTATTTCAGCTTTTATTTCTTTCATCACATTCCCAGTGGGTCAGAAGTTTACATACCGGTACACTCAATTAGTATTTGGTAGTACTGCCTTTAAATTGTTTAACGTTTCAGGTAGCCTTCCACAAGCTTCCCACAATAAGTTGGGTGAATTTTGGCCCATTCCTCCTGACTGAGCTGGTGTAACTGAGTCAGGTTTGTAGGCCTCCTTGCTCACACACATTTTCTTTAGGATTGAGGTCAGGACTTTGTGATGGCCACTCCAATACCTTGACTTTGTTGTCCTTAAGCCATTTTGCCACATTTGGAAGTATGCTTGGGGTCATTGTCCCATTTGGAAGACCCAAGATTGAACTTCCTGACTGATGTCTTGATGTTGCTTCAATGTATCCACATAATTTTCCTGCCTCATGATGCCATCTATTTTGTGAAGTGCACCAGTCTCTCCTGCAGCAATGCACACCCACAACATGATGCTGCCACCCCCGTGCTTCACGGTTGGGATGGTGTTCTTTGGCTTGCAAGCCTCGCCCTTTTTCCTCCAAACATAACGATGGTCATTATGGCCAAACAGTTCTATTTTTGTTTCATCAGACCGGAGGACATTTCTCCAAAAAGTACGATCTATGTCCCCATGTGCAGTTGCAAACCGTAGTCTGTCTTTTTTAATGGCGGTTTTAGAGCAGTGGCTTCTTCCTTGCTGAGCGGCCTTTAAGGTTATGTCAATATAGGACTCGTTTTACTGTGGATATAGATACTTTTGTACCTGTTTCCTCCAACATCTTCACAAGGTCCTTTTGCTGTTGTTCTGGGATTGATTTGCACTTTTCGCACCAAAGTACATTCATTTCTAGGAGACAGAACGCGGTTCCTTCTTGGTGTTTATACTTGCGTACTATTGTTTGTACAGATGAACGTACCTTCAGACGTTTGGAAATTGCTCCCAAGGATGAACCAGACTTGTGGAGGTCTACAATTTTTTTTCCTGAGGTCTTGGCTGATTTATTTTGATTTTCCCATGATGTCAAGCAAAGAGGCACTGAGTTTGAAGGTAGGCCTTGAAATACATCCACAGGTACACCTCCAATAGGCTAATTGACATAATTTGAGTCAATCAGAAGCTTCTAAAACCATTACATAATTTTATGGAATTTTCCAAGCTGTTTAAAGGCACAGTCAACTTAGTGTATGTAAACTTCTGATCCACTGGAATTGCGATAGTGAATTGAGTGAAATAATCTGTCTGTAAACATTTGTTGGAGAAATTAGTTGCGTCATGCACAAAGTAGATGTCCTAACCGACTTGCCAAAACTATAGTTTGTTAACAATACATTTGTGGAGTGGTTGAAAAACGAGTTTTAATGACTCCAACCTAAGTGTATGTAAACTTCCGACTTCAACTGTACATTCCATTACAGCTGCACCATAGGTTTGAACAACAAGTTTCTCCATGAAGTTAAACACAGACTGCGCATCTCACCCACCCACATGCCCAAGAAACATTCCTGAATAAAGCCCTGGTCATCCACACAACTGACAACTGCAAGCAGACTGGTGGCTCCATAGGTCTCAGAGTGGCGGGGTAATTTTTACCCCCGGGGTCCCAGTGTTTTTCCTTATCTGTTAACTGGAGACCCTATAAGGTGTGACAGTGATTAATCAGTAATCAGTTGTAAAAATGTTGTAAGGGCTATGATGGGACCAGTTTTTCCTAATCAGGTCACATGTTTATTTTTATTTTTTTACTTTAAAAACTCCTGGCCCCTGGGGGGTGAAAACCCTGTCCAACTGCAGCAACCTTATAATAGGTTATATGAATTATAGTTAAGACTAGATTAGCAAACTCTACCTATTATGTTGATTAATTCCAGTTAACAATTTGGGATTGAAAACGAATAGGCAGCCTAGCCAGCCACATTTTGAATATAAACCAAATTTGATCACATTTTCTCCTTACAGTTACCCAGACCAAATGGACAGCGCACCTAGGCTGTATGCAGTTGCTCTTATTAGTAGCCTACTGTTGATCAGACTGAAAATTAGTCTCGTTTTCAACCCATACAACATTTGTGTAATAAGGTTTTGCTTGGGTCTGTCCTGATTGATTGTGTTAAATTTGCTAAATAAATACCGGGAGAAAGTGGAAAGACTACTCCAGCGCGTGCGAAAAAATGCGCCGCATCCACCTCTTTCTTTAATCTAACTTTTAATGGATGATGCGATGGAAGCTATCAAATCATTCGGAATTGATTTGACATCCTAGAAAACGGAATGTTCCATGTGTTCAGCAAATACAGCCTCGTAACGTGTAATTACCACTGCAAGCTCATTATAGTTGCACTTATTAGTGGAACTTCCCTCTCGTTGTGTCCTTTTAAAAGCCAATTCTTGTATGCCCCAAAACACAGTGGTGTTGATAAGCCGCTTGAGAACATTCCTGTTCCTTCTTACTTTATCGTTGTGTTGCGCAGTTTGAATACGCAGACCTTTGTCATGATCGATGCAGCTTTTCCCCAGAAACTTGAATCTGATGTGGCCATTTATATGCACCTTGCTTTTGTTTTGCCGTTTAGCTGAACGATCAATGTTCTTCTGGTCTTTGTACCCCTCTTTCGCCCAAGGCGCAGGCAGACTTCCCAAAAAGCAGGCAAGGCCAGCAATATCCATGGCAAATACCCAAACGGCGTTCCATAGTTGGCGGCGAAAACGGCACACTGGAGCTGGTAGATAGCTAGCTAGCTACGGCTACTTGCTACTGAAGTTAGTAGAATTTATTTAAATTTGCCTTGTTAACTGGACACAAAAATAAAGTTCTAAAACCAAGAAAACAATGTATAATCTTACTCCCATCTCCTGTAATTTGAAGAAACTAATTTGAATGGAATAATAACCAAAAAGTTCTCAACTATCACTTTTGAATCTATCCAATAATGTCACCAAGCTTCTCTTCATCTTCTTTGATGAGGTGTAACAGCGGTTGGCATCCAGCAAGCTTCTCAATACATAGCACCCACCATAATGCTTTGCGGCACAACCCCAATACAACACACTAGGTTCGTTCTCTGGTCCTAATCCTATGATTGGATGGACAACATGTCAGTTCATACTGCAAAAGTTTTAATTGGTTTGAGGTTGTCCTCCGGAAGTGGTCATAATTACCATGTATGTCTATGGAAGGGGGTGAGGCCTATGAGCCTCCTAGGTTTTGTATTGAAGTCAATGTACCCAGAGGAAGACAGAAGCTAGCTGTCCTCTGGCTACACCATGGTGCTACCCCAGAGAGTGCAGTTGAAGTTACTATAGACCATTAAAAAACGGTTTTAATCAATTATTTGGTGACATATATATTTTGTATAGTTGTATCTATAAAGGAAAACTTTTTTAGTGTTTCACTATTTTTATTTTTATGAAATTTCACTGAGGAGGATGGTCCTCCCCTTCCTCCTCTGAGGAGCCTCCACTGACTGGCACGCTGGAGAAGTGTGCTCTTCATGGATGAATCCCAGGTTTCAACTGTACCGGGCAGATGGCAGACAGTGTGTATGGCTTCGTGTGGGCGAGCGGTTTGCTGATGTCAACGTTGTGAACAGAGTGCCCCATGGTGGGGGCATGGTGGGGGCAAGCATAAGCTACGGACAATGGGGGAAAAAATAGCATTTTATCAATGGCAATTTGAATGCACAGAGATACAGTGACAAGATCCTGAGGCCCATTGTCTTGCCATTCATCCGCCACCATCACCTCATGTTTAAGCATGATAATGCACAGCCCCATGTTGCAAGCATCGGCACACAATTCCTGGAAGCTGAACATATCCCAGTTCTTCCATGGCCTGCATACTCACCAGACATGTCACCCATTGAGCATGTTTGGGATGCTCTGGATCGACGTGTACAACAGCGTGTTCCAATTCCCACCAATAACCAGCAACTTTGCACAGCCATTGAAGAGAAGTGGGACAACATTCCACAGGCCACAATCAACAGCCTGATCAACTCTATGTGAAGGAGATGTGTCAGGCTGCATGAGGTAAATGATGGTCACACCAGATACTGACTGGTTTGCTGTTCCACACCCCTACTTTTTTTTAAAGGTAACTGTGATGTGACCAACAGATGCATATCTGTATTCCCAGTTATGTTACGTCCATAGATTAGGGCCTATTGAATTTATTTCAATTGACTGATTTCCTTATGTGAACTGTAACTCAGTAAAATCTTAGAAGTGTATGCATGTTGCATTTATATTTTTGTTCGGTGTAACTAGGAACCAGCGAATTAAATAGAACATTAATAATGTATATGTATGTTTGGGATGTTTTCCTTACTGGAAAAAACATTATTCCTTTCTGTTCTCTTTGAGTCTGTCTGTCCTGGTTATGGTGTCCAGGATTCACCAGGGGGTCCATTGGTAAAACATCTCGTCTCTAAAGGCCAAAGTTATAAAATGGCACTTGTTATGTTGTGATTGGCTGTCCTTGGTCTGTCTGGGTGTGGCAGTCAGTCATTACAGTAAGAGTGACTGCTCTAGCAATTCTGTCTGGACTTTGGCAGCCTAACCGGTACTCCCTATTCCTGGTACAACCCTCCCCCCAAATTACACCCTAGCCCATGTACAGTGTTTATTGTCACGTCCCCATGTAAGCCTTAAGGCAGCTGCTTTAGTGTGATTACAGCTCTGGATGGACTGATATCCTATTTCAGCGTTTTAGCTGCAGGACTGAGGCAAGCGTTAGCTATGTGTTGGTGGTTTTACAGAATGTCAGTTTTGATTTCAGGCTGTTGGGGCCCAAGGCTGCGTGGCGTAACGTTAGCTTGTTCATGTCTCACAGCGTTACCGGAGCATGATGTCACGGCACGCAAGCAGTGGTGTAGTAATTGAACAGTGTGTGTGTGCGTGTGTCTCACCTCTTAATGTCTCACCTCTTAATTCTGCTCCACTCTCCACCGAGCGTGGCGACTGTCGAGCGGAGGCTGAATCTCAATCGGGCTCCTGGCTGCATTTACATATTTATTGGTCCTTAAAGAGTATTTAAGCATGCAAGTGCAAGACTCAAAGTGACACCTTGTCTGTCAGTGTTTTTGTGCAGTAAGATGGATGGGACACCCCACCACCAACTTCATTTACCTCAGTAGTTAAGAAAGAAGGAAGGAAAGGGACCATTGCCCATTTGAACCACATTTAGCCTTGTTTCTAGAAGTATTTTCCCATCTTATTAGGCTAGCCGAGTTCATCTAGTGAATCTATTATACTATCACTAGGGGACAAGGCACAGCTAAACCACACAGTTTTGAGTTGAGTATAATATGAACTGATGGCTCAGACACCAACAATGAGTTCATAACAAGATGTCCTCTCCTCACCTGCCTCTGGGCCAGACCATTCACATCACGTTAATGTTAAGTCCCTGTGACGTTTCAGCAACGCTATCGCATCAGGTGGCACTAACGGCCATGCAGGGCCAGGTCAGGACAGCCAGTTCAATCCAGGGAGGTGTAGGGCCGTGTAGGGCTAGGATGCTGCTGGTTGACCAGGCCCAGCAAAGCAAAGCGCCGACTGCGACTCTACTAATTGAGTCATGTCCGTGCGCCTCGCCTCCTTTGTAGCGTGAAATGAACAGTGACCTACACCGCACCCACGTGCTCACAGGAGCCTTTGAAGCCCAGGGGGACAGGCGAGCCCCCTAGCACCCCCAACCTTTGCCTGAGGGGCTCCCGAAAGCCAAAGCACAGCGGCCAACCGGCCCGGCCGTCTGGTCGTCTGTCCCGGGCTTCTGGCATCTGCTCTCTCCGTCTGACAAACGTAGACAAATTAGCCTACAGACCCACAGATGCCTTTTGCCACCCTCGATTGACAGAGGTGAACAGGGACTAGATTGGGTCAGAGCCTATTGGGTTTTTAAAGGGGAGTGAAACTGCAGGTAGGCTACATAACAGTAAGATACATTGAACTGAACTCCAGTAATATTTTTAATTTTTTGGTCTGTTGATTATCAGTTATCATTGATTGGTCAAAGATTACACCCACCTGTGAACCCTGGTATAACAACATTTCTGATAAGGATAAAAACAAGTATACGTCAAGGCTGCGAGTTGTGCTCCAATGACAACTAGTGTATGCTGGAGCACTACAGATAAGGAAAGTGGCTCCTATATGTCTCACAGACATTTCTATTTACGTGCAATGCTATTTGGCTTCAGCAATGCTCCTGGGCCACTGGTAGGTGGAGACACGTCTGCCCTTCTACACCCTACGTGCAGCCACAGCACAAGTCAAAATCCACCAAACCCCTGAACAGGAAGCTGAGAGATGAGATGCAAAAAGGAGGAATGGAAAGGAAAAGAGATAAAGAAAGGAGTGTGTAAAAGAAACGGATGGAGGGAGGAAGGGCAGAGAGAGGGTGTGCCCCAGATAAGTGAGTTTCTCCTGGTTCTCTGTGTTTGCACAGCGTTCTGGGTAACAATGCTGTTTCTTCCTGCTGACCTCACAGGAAGCACTTTCAAAGCTAACTGTGCTAGTTGCTATCACAAACCAAAATATCATCTCTCACGTTCAGACCTGAACATCTGTGTTTGGCTCCGATAAATAACATGTCAAAAGTGCTATCAGATTTGTAGCCCTCAAATGGTGGGAGTTGCATGGTAGCCTAATTCATTTAGTGAAAACGCTGGCTAAGCAAGCTGACCCAGAATAGGCTAGGCAGTTAGAAGTTTGCCCCTGCTCTTAGTAATGTGTCGCATTTGAGTTGTTTAATAAGTTGAGAATTCTAGGCTACGCTTTGAAGATGTGTCCTTAATGATGGGAGAATGAATGTCCTACGCGGTATATTAGCCAAGAGCACACTGCTGAGTGCTGACTGTTGAATGGAGGCCAGTGTTATTGATCCAATGAGCAGATAATAAGATGAAATTGTTGCAGAGACATTCTGTGAGTGGTAATAGCATGTGTGGCTGGCAGCCTAGCCCATTGGGCCCCCCCCCCACACACCGCCGTACTATTTGCAATCAGATAGTCGCTGTTCTTTTGTCTGCCCTCTGAATCTTTCTAAGGCTGTTATCTTCTACTTGTAACCTCTTCCAGTAGCTAGCTATACATTGTTCAATATAACAAGTAAAGCCTAATAAATGTAGCTCTAGCCTATGTGTTTAGCAGTGGGGTAAAAAATACTTTCAAGTACTACTTAAGTCGTTTTTTTGGCTAACTTTACTTTACAATTTATATTTTTAACAACTTTTACTTTACTACATTACATTCTTAAAGAAAATAATGTACTTTTTAATCCATACATTTTCCTTGTCACCCAAAAGTAGTCGTTACATTTTGAATGCTTAGCAGGACAGGAAAAATTTTAAATTTATACACTTATCAAGAGAACATCCCTGGTCATCCCTACTGCCTCTGATCTGGCGGACTCACTATAAACACAAATTGTTAGTTTGTAAAGATGGCTAAGTTTTGAAGTGTTTCCCTGGCTATCTGTAAAATGGTGCCGCTTGATTTGCTTAATATAAGGAATTTGAAATGATTTATACTTTTACTTTCGATACTTAAGTATATTTAAAACCAAATACTTTTAGACTTTTACTCAAGTAGCATTTTACTGGGTGATTTTCACTTTTACTTGAGTCATTTTCTATGAAGGTATCTTTGCTTTTACTGAAGTATGACGATTGTGGACTTTTTCCACCACTGATGTTCTGCTGTATATCAAATAGTGTTTTCTGCAGATGATCCTGTTGCTGAATATATGTTGTGTTTGTTCCAGCCCATAAGGACAGCAGCAGCGGCAGTGTGGTGAAGCAGGGCTCCCTGGAGCATCGTGAGGGTCAGAAGGGTCGTTGGAGCATCTGCCACCTAGAGCTGACCCCCTGTGAGCTGCGTCTCTACAGCCTGGACAGCAGTGGTAACCGCCAGCTCTGCACCGCCTACTCCCTGTCCCACTGCCAGGGGGTTAGCCAGCCCCAGCCACCACAGGACGGACGAGTCCTCCAGGCCCTCTTCTTCAACAGGTAAAATAACGGTGCTCAACTCTTAGGAGACCTCTTGCTGTCTCCTTCCTAAAATAGGTCTTCTAACCTGAACGGAATTTCCTGGATAAATAAAGGTTAAATGAAATAAATCAAAGATTGTTGGAGTCAACAGTCAATTACATAAACATGAGTTGCAATTTAAGTTATTTCTCTCATAACAGCATGTTTTAATAGACCACTCACTGACCTCATCTTCAACAGCTCCACCCGCCTGCAGTTACGTGCCGCCTGCCAGTGGGAGGCGCTAGACTGGAGGAGGCAGATCTGGGAGAGAGTATTGGCTGCCCGGCCCGGCCACAAACAGGCAGAGCCGCCTCCAGTCTTATCCCCGTCGTCATCCATCTCCTCTGGAGGTCTCGACACCAGACCAGACCCCATTGGTCCTGCTGAGGCTGCCCTGACCCCTCATACCTCGCATCTTCCCCCAGCCCGGCCCACGGCCCTGCCCCTGTTTACCAAGCGCTGTGCTGATGTCCTTAAGGTGGGTCTGCTCCACCAGCAGACTGACCTCAACAACTGGAGGGCTTTCACCTTTGTGCTGAGTCGTTCCACGCTGCAGGCCTTCCCAACCGAGGGCCGGGGGCCCGTGTCCGAGCCTGTCCTCCGCTACCCGCTGGCCTCCTGCCTGGCCGTGCAGAGGGACGAGGGGGCCAGCGCCGCCCGTTTCCAGGCAGTCTTCCCCAAAGAGGTGCTCCGTCTGCGGGCTGAGAGCCAACTCAAGGCCCAGGACTGGGTGGAGGCCCTGCGGACGGCCGTGGCGGCCCAGAGGCCACAGGGGGAGGAGGGTCAAGGCTCCAGCCAGGCCCAGCCAGGTGCAGTGTCGATGGGGACGGGGGTGCTGCTGAGGACCAAGCCCTCCAGGGAGAGGAGGCAGAGGGATGCCCAGAGGGCCAAGAGACAGTCAGTCACCACCAGCTTCCTCAGTATCCTCACCTGCCTGGCTGTGGAGAAGGGCCTGACCACCCAGAGCTTCAGGTGTGCAGGTAGAGACCTCCGCCTGTTACCACACAGACACACACACAGTCAGTCTGTGCAAGGCACTTACCCCTAATTGCTCCAGGGTCGCCGTTGATAATGGCTGACCCTGGCCGTGACCCCACTCTCCCAGGGTCTCTCAGGGGGAGTTGGGAACGCTAAAAGCACATTTCCAAAACAAAGGTTACATTTTAAAAATCCAATGCACACATGCATGTTAATACACACACTTGCACACGTGTAAAATATAAACCCCCGGAAAAGTATTTTTTTACACAGACACTAAAGTGACACATTCTTCACTAAAGTTCCAAAAATCTAATCTGTCACATCACTGGTTCATCTACATATCTCTACTCTTTATGGAAAGATGTTTTATAACATAACCCATCAAACCCGTGGCTTTATATTGTAACCCCTGTCATTAGTCAAAAATCTGTTGATATTACTACAGAAAGAGACAGCATACTTCAGTAGTGCTCTGCAAACACATGCATTACACAATCTCAGATGCATACTTCTGTGAGGGTAGCTAGCTAATGACTGTCAGATGGTGCAATATAGGCCTTGTATCTCTCAATCCTATCTACAGTGCCTTCAGGAAGTATTCACACCCCTTTACTTTTTCCACATTGTGAATTTAAAGTCTGAATTTAAAATGGATTACATTGAGGTATTTAGTCACTGGCCTACACACAATACCCCGTAATGTCCAAGTGGAATTATGATTTTCCAATTTGTTTAACAAATGATAAAAAAAAATTTGAAATGTCTTGAGTCAATAAGTATTCAACCCCTTTGTTATGGCAAGGCTAAATAAGTTCAGGAGTAAAAATGTGCTTAATAAGTTCCATGGACTTGCTCTGTGTGCAATAATGGCATTTAACATAGTTTTTTTGATGACTATTTCATCTTTCTACCCCACACATACAATTGTCTATAAGGTCCCTCAGTCCAGCAGTGAATTTCAAACACAGATTCAACCACAAAGACCAGTGAGGTTTTCCAATGCCTCGCAAAGAAGGGCACCTATTGGTAGATGAGTAAAAATAAAAACAGTCATTGAATAGCCCTTTGAGCATGGTGAAGTTATTAATTACACTTTGGATGATGTATCAATACACCCAGTCAATGCCACTTTCCCTCCAACAAAACAAACACAAACAGACAGACGAACAGCATCCCTCCAATGGAACACTTGGTAGACCCACAGATTTTTTGGGGTCTGTAATTTTATGAGTTCACCTCACCACAACCCAAATAAACACACACCCCTATTTTGTTTCTCTTTATTTTTCACTGCACGACGACATGGCATTACCCAGAGTCCTGTGCGGTGGCGTTACCTTTGTTGGCAATGCAGCTTTGTTGTGGTTGGCTTCAAAAGGGCGGCTGGGAGACGGCTGGGGATCAAGGTGTCTGGGGCTCTCACCCACAGCCACCAGTCCTTTGAGCTTAGACCAGTCACCTGTTACACCACTGGGGGTCACAGACCCCCCTCCCTAAATAACCAGCTTTCTCACACACACACACACACACACACACACACACACACACACACACACACACTGGCTGGCTGACTGTAGCAGTTTTTGTATTTACTAGGCTTATGACCTGACCTGTATGTTTGTAGGAGTTATAGAGAGGTAGCTACAGTTCATAGTTCCCCTTAGAGATGTCTCCACCATTACATCTGTTTCGTTCCCTAAGCCTCAGTGGACCATAACTGATATCTCACTACCAGATAGCCCCTTCTTCTGTCTGACAGCTCAGTAAATGGAGCCATGGCGGCTCTGTGTTTGGTCTTTCTGGGTGTGAAATCTGTGCTTCCTAAAAGGGGATGAATGAGGTGGTTTCCTCCTTCTCTTCTGTAACCAGCTCTATTAATGCACGCCATCTGAAAGGGCCACTGAACAAGGGGAGCGGGCACCTGACGATAATTGGCCGGCATAAAGCAGAGGGAAAAAAATCATTTTTTATAATCAAAGACAGGCGCCCGGGAGGCTGGGATGCTATCGTCAATGCGGAAGCTAATTGTTTGATACAGGGGCTCTTTTTGCTCGGGCTGCAGACCTCTTTGAATGAGACACAAGCAGAGAATAACAGCTGGATACAGCTTGTCCCATGCTCTGTTCACAAAACCCTTTAATTATGCGCTCTCTTTTTCTCCCTATTTCTCCTTTCTCTCTTTCTCGTTCATTCAGACTCACACAGTCTCTCATGCTGTCACTGTGTTCACTGAACTCTACTCTTTCTCTCTGGCTCATTCTCTCCCTCTGTCCCCCCTCTATCTCCTCTCTCTCTCTCTCTCTCTCTCTCTCTCTCGTGCTCTCGCTCGCTCTCTTTTTCCTCTCTCTATCTCTTCCCGCCCTCCCCAATCCCCTTGCCTGGCTCCTTGGTAGAGTGCCAGTTTCCTTTTGACTGCTTGTTCTTGTCAGTCACTTAGCTTTGGATGGAGAGTCAGGAGCCAGCCTGTTGTATTACAGTTTAATGGCTTTTCCCTAAACAAATATCCCTGGCCTCCACGGCTCTGTTAGGGGGATTAGGGGACATGCGATGAGGAGGGGTGAGGACAACAGGCAAATAGAGGGAAAGTGAGAGAGTGGGAGAAAGAGAGGAGAGTGGGAGAGAGGGGAAGTTACCATTGTTGGGTCTGACAGAGAGCACAATGGCCAGGGAGTGTAGGAGGGAGGCGTGGGGGTTCAGGGGTCCCCATTACTGTAGCTTTCGCCCCTCTGTCTATTTGGGGGCTGTGATTGAGCACCCTGTGCCTCTTCTGTCCCCCGCCTCCCCACCGACCGACACCCTCTGGCACCAATTTGTTAGCCCCCATAAAGGATAGATGATGGATGGTGGATTGGCCCCGCCTCCTCCTGTGCCTGTGTGTGTGATTCTGGGGGGAAGGTTGAGGGAGCATGTGCACCCTCTTTTTAACTGGGCTCTGGTGTCTACTAATTACCCATCAGACCTCAGCAACTTAATGGTCTAGGAATTTGTAAAGAGGCCAGAGCACAATAGGCCAAGAAATGCAACAAAACAACCAAAAACAATCCTTGAGTTGAATCTTCTTGCCTTCATTCCCCCTGTCTTGCCTTGCTCTTCCCTGTGCTAGCCAAATCATCAAATGTATTTATAAAGTCATTTTTACATCAGCAGATGTCTCAAAGTGCTACACAGAAACCCAGCCTAAAACCCCAAACAACAAGCAATGTAGATATAGAAGCACGGTGGCTAGGGACAACTCCCTAGAAAGGTAGGAACCGAGGAAGAAACCTAGAGAGGAGCCAGGCTCTGAGGGGTGGCCAGTCGTCTTCTGGCTGTGCTGGGTGGAGATTATAAGAGTACATGTCATTAAGGACAAATTGGGGAGGAGAATCTGACTCAAATCTCATGTGCTTTACCATTTCTTTCTCGGCTGTTCTTTTGACTGGAGAGTGAAGTCAAAATATCCTTGTTAGAACAGCGGTCGGTAATGAGGAGTTTTGGCATGGCGTCTCAAAGCTTCACATGAAGGGTCTTCATTAGATCACCCTGTTATTGCAGAAAACTTGATGTGTATTCTAGGTTTAAAAATGCTTCTAAAGTTTGTAATTTCCACATTAAAATATCAGACTTGATTTACCTTAACTAAAAATATATCAACCAATACGATTTTTTTACAATTAGAATCCACACAATAATTTACATTTTCACATTATATGTTCCTGCTGTGAGAAAGGGTCAAATTAAGATCTTACATCTGTATTCACGTGAATCCAGAAGAAAATAAATCAAAAACAATTCTGGGCCTGGCTGAACACACATTTTTTTTAATCAGTTCTTGATGAATATTGAACTGTGACCTAAATGCATCTATAAGATTGTCACTGGTCAGATGAATATGTGAATGCACTATATTCAGGGTTGGGTAGTTTAAAACATATTTTTTTTTTTATGTAATCCGTTACTAGTTAATTGTCCAAAATTGTAATCAGTAAGGTAACTTTTAACTTACCCAAACTCAGTAACGTAATCTGATTACATACTTTTAGAAGACAAAAATATATGTTACCATTTGAACGACATCTTTTGCAGGATAAATCCATGTTAAAGTTTACCTAGCTGGCCATATATGGATGTTACATTTTACTTCATGGGTTGGTTATGTAGTCTTTTTCTAACCCATCACTTTCTAATACATATAATACAACTACTAAATTATATCTATACATTAAAAACCAAAGTCTATCAGAATTCCAGTCATTCCAATAAATGTTATACCCCTTGATCTTCAAGAATAGGACTTGGAAATATGGAAGTATAGATTTGACAAATTGTTTTACCTGAGCATGACCCCAAAACTAAAGACTCATTATTCAGCCCTACTCTGTTTATGATTTTGTTGTCATGGAGGACTGATTGGGCTCATTGATTCCAGTTGAAAAATAAATGCTGCCCTTATGGAATGGCATGCTTTGAGCACTACTGAAAAGTGCTATTTACATGTGAAAAATGAATGCCATATGCTGCATTTGCTATAGGTCTATTGTTTACCTTTTTGTTGGTGACACTTTGATATCTTGATCATATGCAGCTGTTTAAAGGGCCAATCCACAGACGAAACAATAACTAAATGTCCACCCTGCCTCTGTTTTGGTAAAGAACTGAGGGATGGGACTGGAGAAATGTAATGACTCTCAGATTAATAGACAGAGCAATGGATGCAAGGACTGACCATCCTTGATAACATGGTTGAAACAATAATTTTGAAATGAGACTATACAGTTTTTGTTTACATCTACAATGTTTACAAACATTGGAGAAAAACACGTTTATATTTTGGGTTCTGATGGTGTATGACAGTTGAACTAAGCTCATGAGGCATTTATAAGTTATATTCTTCAAGAATCAATGGATATATACAGTACCAGTCAAAAGTTTGGACACATCCTCCTCATTCCAGAGTTTTTCTTTATTTTTAATATTTTCTATATTGTAGAATAATAGCAAAAACATCAAAACTATGAAATAAGACATATGGAATCATGTAGTAACATAAATTATTATATTAAATGATTATATTATAATTCTTCAAAGTAGCCACCCTTTGCCTTGATGACAGCTTTGCACACTCTTGGCATTCTCTCAACCAGCTTCAGGAGGTAGTCACCTGGAATGCATTTCAATTAACAGGGGTGCCTTGTTAATTTGTGGAATTTATTTCCTTCTTAATGTGTTTGAGCCAATCAGTTGTGTTGTGACAAGGTAGGGGTGTTATACAGTAGATAGCCCTATTTGGTAAAAGACCAAGTCCATATTATGGCAAGAACAGCTGAAATAAGCTAAGAGAAACGACAGTCCATCATTACTTTAAGACATGAAGGTCAGTCAATGCGGAACATTTCAAGAACTTTTAATGTTTCTTCAAGTGCAGTCGCTAAAACCATCAAGCACTATGATACAACTGTCTTTCATGAGGACCGCCACAGGAATGGAAGACCCAGAGTTACCTCTGCTGCAGAGGATATGTTTATTAGAGTTACCAGCCTCAGACATTACAGCCCAAATAAATTCTTCATGGAGTTCAAGTAACAGACACATCTCAACATCAACTGTTCAGAGGAGACTGTGTGAATCAGGCCTTCATGGTCAAATTGCTACAAAGAAACCACTACTAAAGGACACAAATAATAAGAAGAGACTTGCTTGGGCCAAGAAACAGGAGCGAGACATTAGACCGGTGGAAATCTGTCCTTTGGTCTGATGAGTCCAAATTTGAGACTTTTGGTTCCAACCGCCGTGTCTTTGTGAGAGAGTAGATGATCTCTGCATGTGTGGTTCCCACCATAAAGCATGGAGGAGGAGGTGTGATGGTGTGGTGGTACTTTGCTGTTGACACTCTCAGTGATTTATTTAGAATTCAAGGCACACTTAACCAGCATGGCTACCACAGCATTCTGCAGTGATGCACCATCCTATCTGGTTTGCACTTAGTGGGACTATCATTTGTTTTTCAACAGGACAATGACCCAACAAACCTCCAGGCTGTGTTAAGGGCTATTTGACCAAGAAGGAGAGTGATGGAGTGCTGCATCAGATGACCTGGCCACCACAATCACCCAACCTGACCATAATCACTCCACCCAATTGAGATGGTTTGGGATGAGTTCGACCACAGAGTGAAGGGAAAGCAGCCAACAAGTGCTCAGCATATGTGGGAACTCATTCAAAACTGTTGGAAAAGCATTCCTTATGAAGCTGGTTGAGAGAATGCCAAGAGTGTGCAAAGCTGTCATCAAGGCAAAGGGTGGCTACTTTGAAGAATCTCAAATATACAATATATTTTGATTTGTTTAACACTTTTTTTGGTTACTACATGATTCCATATGTGTTATTCCATAGTTTTGATTTCTTCACTATTATTCTACAATGTTGGAAATAGTCAAAATAAAGAAAAACCCTTGAATGAGTAGGTGTGTCCAAACTTCTGCAAGACACAAATAGCTAAATGAGAGAGCAGCTGTGGTGATTACCTCAAACGTTTATTCCCCATAGGAAGACACGGGTGGGACTATAATAGCCTACAAAAGCCTATTCCTGCTTTTTTCCCACAATCGATCAAGCACATTTGGCGTGTCATCATAGTGATCTCTGACTTGTGGTTAGATTCGCTCAGGTGGAACAAATTTTTAAAAAATTCGGGGCTTATTCGAATGTCATTTGGAAAAGTTATTTTTTTTCCGCTAACATTCTTTCTGAATTTAATTATCTAGTTTTTCAAAAGTATCTGTAATCGAATTAGAATATTTTTGCTGGTAGCGTAATGGATTACAGTTACCGTGTTTTTGTAATCCGTTACATTTATCATAAAAAGAAAAAAAGAACTATTTCTAGAAATACTACTTTTTAAAGAAATACTATAACTACTATTTCATATTGTTAGTAATTATAGGTAATATTAGATATCTGGAATCACTGGGCAGTTACTTTTGCTAACCAGTCATGCAGTTCAGGACCCTACCATGAAAGGCCAGTGACCCTCCACCTGTGTGTTGTCTTTGTCCTTTTGTTTCATAAGAATTGCGCCACATGCATATGCGACAAGTGATTGTTCACATCAAACCCATACTGAAACAGAATTTAATGAGCAATATTTATTCAGCTAATTGCACATGGGGAAACACATGGTTGTTTTTCTGTTGCCGATGTTCATTTGAAGCCTGATTACCCCCCCTCAACACCTCCTCTACCCTTCTATAAGGGGCTGAATGTACCCCCAGGTTCCTCTCAAAGTTTGCTTGACCCCGGTCTTTCAGCCTGTGTGGATTCACAGGGTCCTCAGAGGAGAGGGCTTTGTAGGGACGAGGAAGAGAGGAGGACTGGAGTATCCAGAGGGACAACCAGGGAGAGGAGATTGAGAAAAGAGATGCTTTGGGGTTGGGTGGGAATCTGTTGGTGGAAAGGGGTGTTAGGGGAAGAGGTGGGCGTTCACATCAAAAGATGGGCAGCGCATCCCCCACCCTCCCCACACACACACAAGCACTCTCACTCTCTCTCACACACGATTTTCTCCCTCACACACAAGTGTTCGTCTGCCTGAATGAGACACATCAAAGCAGAGGCCTCTTGTTTTTGCCCCCTGTGCATGCACACACATACACACACACACACACACACACACACACTGGTCAATGTCCACTCAGCAGTGCGGTGGTGTAAAACGTTGGACAGTTGAAAGCGTGGTTGAGTAGGAACCCCTCTCTGGGGACGACAGAGCAGAATTGACCCTCTCTAGCTGTGGGACTGGGACCTGAGGGGCCACAGTTTCATCATAGCAGCAGGTAGACCTGGGGTGCCTCAGTATTACAACAGTGGATTTCTCTCACGTTCCATCTCCTCCCATCACCTCTCCTCCCCTCAGTGTCAGCCATTTTGAGGCGACACTGGAGGTTTTAGGGAATCCTTACAGTGGCCTCTCAAGTGGGAGCTTGAGATGGTGGGTCCATGGTTTTATTCCTCTTCTTTCCCACACTGGTGGGCATAGACAATCCTAGAGGCCATGTTGTTCCCATGAGCACCACTGCTCTGTCCCTCTGCCCTCTGCACTCTACACTAGAAGGCTACTAGAATGTACCTAGCTGTGTTAGGGAGCTGTGGCTTTAGGGAGGACATAACCATGAAGTAAGCTCCCGTGTGGCTTAGTTGGTAGAGCATGGCCCTTGCAACACCAGGGTTGTTGGTTCGATTCCCATGGGGCACCAGTATGAAAAGTATTAATGTATGCACTCATTACTGTAAGTTGCTATGGATAAGAGCGTCTGCTATATGACTAAACTGTAACCATGTAGATCAATATGCGTTTGTTTTTTTGTGTGAGGGTTTTTGTTGTTGTTTTTTTTACTGACAGTGACAGCAGACCCAGCGGCCTTTCCAGCTGTGGTTTGCTAGTGGCCAGCTCCTTCCCAGCAGTTACACAGCGTTTGGCCGCTGGCACTGACCATCCTCTCCTCTCTGCTGGACATTGCCCATGGAGGCCCTAACATCCATCACACACTCACTAAAATAAGACACATCATCCACATCATTAGTATAGGATCTGTATTGCCAAGGCACCATCCAACACAACAAGTTACCGTCCAGATTTAAACATGCTGGATCCTATTTCGGAGAATCGAACCTATACAGAAGCCAAGGTGTAGTTCTGGAAACGACAATGTTAGTGAATGCTATCAATCATTTCCGAGAACACTTGGAGGAGCCCTTTTCAGAAAACCCCAATGGCTAAATCCAGCCCTAGTGAGTTGAGTTGATGGGCATCAGAGCAGCAGCAGGCTGGTTTGTTTTCTGGGGGAGTGGATGGGATGTGTGTATTTATGGAGCGGAGTGGTTAGTGTGGGTTTGTGCTGCGCTCCTACACTGATTACAGGGCAGCCCCGACACACGACACCCCGCCGCATGGTCTGTGGTACACGCCACACTGCAGCCTCCAGGGTGTGTGTGTGTGTGTGTGTGTGTGTGTGTGTGTAAGCTCGAGGATGGATGGTAAAGAGGGAACTAGAGTTGAGGGGGGAAGACACCAACTCTCTTTTTATAGCTTGGGGTCCCTGCCACAAAAACCTCAAGTTGACATTAGCTCCAGCCTGATCGGCTGATTGGTGCATGGCTAACTCCTTACCTCAGCCAGTGGCAGTGCAGCCCCTGTGTTTATGCCATATTGCCTTGGATTTAGGAAGGCATAAGGAGGAGATGGGTTCTCTCTCCAAGAGAAACGGACACACCACATCGGTCCCTGCTTAGTCATTTATCTGACTCATTGGGGCCTCTTATATTGCTTTGGGTTGTGTTCTCCACTGGCTTTCCCTCTGACTGAATCATAGTAGAAACTAATAGGCCTCAAAGTTTGTCCCCAGAGTTTGAGGTAATTAAGATGTTGGCTGGAGAGGCTATTGGGTTAATGTAGTGTTTGCGATCTGTAAGGTTTTTACATTGGTGTCCCTTATGTACACAGTGGTGAATGTTAAACCAATTACTCCCAAATTGATTTTACACCTGGACTAAAAAGCATGCTCATTGAAGAATCTCCATTACAAGTGCTCGGCCTAATGTCCAGGAATAGGCTTGAGCCGCCGGCCCGATATGTTTTTATTTGAGACGCATTACCCTTTGGTTTCTCTCTGTAGTCATAGACTGTCACTAGTGCTCTATCAGGTACTTCAACAACAACATCCCATAGAAAGCCTCCGCAGATAAAGCAGACGAAATCACAGACTTGTATTATGTTCATTCTAAGTCTCTCAGGTCCTGATCTGCTGCTCTGATAGCTGGCGTTGGTGTCCGGCTATGGAGACAGTGTTTTCCTCTTCTCTGTCTCTTTTCTTTCCTTCTCTCTATCCACGTCTGATCTCTTGCCCCTCTCTTGTCTCTGTGAAGTAAAGAGGAAGGCACCACGCTCCATCGAAAAAGAGCAAGAGCGTGCAAGTCTTTATCCATCTGAGGTCCTTCCCCCTCTCCCTCCATTGCCTTCTCCCTCTTCTCTTGTTCCTTTCTTCCTCTGTGGCGCTCCCGGCCCTACCAGATCATCCTGGGGATAAGGGATACCTGCCGTTGCCCCTTTCACCTGTTTGGGTTCCAATCGTCACCCGTGGCGTGGGACCTGAGTATTTGGGGGAATGCAGACAGGAACAATAAAAGAGGGTTTTCAGAGGATAGCAGCACTACTAAACAACCTCAATAGAATCCTAGGATCTCTCTTCTTGTTGTGACTGCAGGTAGGACTGGGGAAACCTATTGATCTCTGCCTCAGTCTCAACTGGGTTTGAGGGATTTACTGAACAGGTGATGTGGCTGCAGTTTAATGGTTCTCGTAGTTATAGATGTTTGTTTGCTTGGTTGAACGTGGTTAGTGTGGCAATTAAGAGGTGCCATAAACTGCTACATATTAACACTGTGCTTAAGAGCCCAGACTGACTGGGTCTCTCCTCTCTAATCATTAGCCGTAGCAAATGGGATTTTCAATCTCCTGACAACAGCTTCTCTCTGTGACCTGAATATGAGCTGTCTTTAGTGTCTTACCCAACAGGTCATTTCTAGTAAATTAGGGACTTTATTGCTCAACTTGGAGCTCCAGATACACAGAGCATTTTGTGCTTTAGTTCAGCTGTAGACACACACACTGACACACACGCAGACACACACACACACACACACCCTTATCCAGTATCTCCTCTCTATCTCTGTGCAGGGTGTCAGAAGCCAGTAGGGTTGTCACGGGGCAAGGCCAAGGTGTGTTGCTACAGTGGCTGGTACTACTGCCAAAGCTGTCATCAAGACAACCTGTTCCTCATCCCTGCCCGCCTGCTGCACAACTGGGACACCAACAGACACAAGGTGAGAATCAATGGTGATACATGCACACATTTCAGAAGTATGTCCAGCTTATTGAGATACACTCTAAAATACACTTGGGAACGTTCCCTAGTTACACACATTCGTATCTTAAATTGGGTGGACACATGGACGTAGGGTTGGGTGCCCCCATACAGTATAGAGAATGCTGCCAGGTTACATTTTCCAACTACCCCATGTGGTCCCACAACTCATACACACACATACATACATACATACGCATACACACACACACGCACACACACACACACGCACACACACACACACACACACACACACACACACACACACACACACACACACACACACACACACACACACACACACACACACACACGCATATGTATGTATACACAGTCACAACCCCACATCCCTATGCGTTCTCCACCACTCAGCCCTCCCATCCCTCCCCCTGTGTCCTGTCCAGGTGTCCAAGCAGGCCAAGGAGTTCCTGGAGTTTGTGTATGAGGAACCCCTGCTGGACGTGCAGCAGCTGAACCCGTGTCTGTATGAACACTGTGAGGGCCTGGCTGCAGTACTGCGCCTGAGACAGCAGCTCCAGTCCCTCAGAGCATACCTGTTCAGCTGCCGTGCTGCTGTGGCCGAGGACCTCCGTAGAAGGTGAGAGGGGGGCAATTTCCAAACTGTAGTAGACCCAGTTCCTCCTCAGAGCATCAGAGCATACCTGTTCAGCTGCTACTCTGCTGTGGCCGAGGACCTCCGTAGAAGGTGAGAGGGGGGCAATTTCCAAACTGTAGTAGACCCAGTTCCTCCTCAGAGCATCAGAGCATACCTGTTCAGCTGCTACTCTGCTGTGGCCGAGGACCTCCGTAGAAGGTGAGAGGGGGGCAATTTCCAAACTGTAGTAGACCCAGTTCCTCCTCAGAGCATACATGTTCAGCTGCTACTCTGCTGTGGCCGAGGGGGGCTTTGAAGGCGAGGGGCATGGGGAGAGGGGAGTACTTAAAGAATGATTAATCAAGGCCTTGATTGTTGAGTCAGGTGTATGAGCACTGAACTGATACTCCAAGACCATCTTTAGTGACTACAGATATAAAGAGTTGTGAATGGGCAAGATGTTGGGGGGCCACGACAGTGAAGGGTGATGTGAAGGAGGAAGAGAGAGAATGGTGTGTAATGAGACTGCAAACATCAAAGTAGGATTTCATAAAACACAGGAATATAGTGAAGAAGCTTGGAATGGTAATTGTATGTCTGATGTCCTTTGAAAGACCCTTTGTTGACTTGATTCCTAGCCCACGTTGAGTATGACTGTCTGTAGGCCTTAAGGCCCCTACATGCTCTCTCCGTATGATGGGAATGAGGGGATTGTGTTTATGTGAGGGGTCCAGACTAAAAGGCCTGTCTCTGGGGTGATGGATGCTCACTGCCCTGTATGGGTCACTCCCATGGACTACAGACACTCTTCGTACCCCTCCCCACACTATACTCTTGTACTCGCACTTTGTGAAGTACACTCAACACATCTCTAAAGAACTGGTTAGTAAGCTTCTCATTTTGTCCAGGTTAGTAATATTGTTTTTAAAGACAGTCCTGGTCCATATACTTGTGTCTAAAACATGTCCTTCTTTATGTGCTTTTGAGAGTCTGACTGGCAGGTTTATGTCCCGTGTCTACAGTGAGTGTGTAGGTCGGTGTAGACTGCAGACATCCCAGGTTCACCTGCCCTTTTGATGTCTGTCTCTGCTGTGCTGAGGTCTGTTTGAAGTAACCTACTGACAGAAACCAACAGAGAGGGTGGGGCTCTGAGACCCTCCTACTCCTCCACACCCACCCTGGGCCCTCAGAGCCATCCCATCTGGCTGTCGGAAAGAGGGTGTAACTTCATCTAGCTGTGATGTTTACGGCAGTGGTGGCGACCCCGGAACGATGCTCGCTCACCGGGGCCCATGTTTACCGCTACACCATTAGCCCACAGCGGCTAATGCCCCACACTTCAAAACATTACAGGATTAATGAGGCCGGAGGCGCTAAAACCTTCCCCCGGCCATCCATCGGCCCTCCATAGGCCTGCCATGGCCCTGGACAGGGCTAAAGGGCTAGGGAGCTCGGAGGAAGCCTGCCCTGTGTTTATACTCAACCCCTGGGAGATGGGAGAGAGCTGTCACGGCCCACACTGTCTGCGCTGATCTAACGCACACCTCTGAACCCCACGGGTACCCCACATACACAGACACACAGAAATGCTGCAGACGCTCAGACACACAGAAACGCTGCACGTGTGGATAGTCTGCACACATACATATGAACACAAGCATGCACCATACTGTTTACAGTGTACAATACTTTATCTCCTATTCACATAAGCCGAAGTCATAACCTCCATTAAGCAGTGAACCTGTTGTATTCAATATATAATAGTTGTAGTCTTATCAAACCACACACTGACTGACTGGCTGTGATCTTACCCCAGCAGGGTGTGCTGGTCGGTTACTGCCAGAGCCAGCGCTGATACCCACAGGAAGAGTCAACACTGCAGAATCAAGTGTGTGTGTGTGTGTGTGTGTGTGTGTGTGTGTGTGTGTGTGTGTGTGTGTGTGTGTGTGTGTGTGTGTGTGTGTGTGTGTGTGTGTGTGTGTGTGTGTGTGTGTGTGTGTGTGTGTGTGTGTGTGTGTGTGTGTTCAAATAAAATGTTATTGGTCACATACACATGGTTAGTAGATGTTAATGCGATTGTAGCGAAATGCTTGTGCTTCTACTTCGGACAGTGCAGTAATATCTAACAAGTAATCTAACGTTTCCCCAACAACTACCTAATACACACACATCTAAAGGGGTGAATGAGAATATGTACATATAAGTATATGGATGAGCGATGGCCGAGCGGCATAGGCAAGGTGCAATAGATGGTATGAAATACAGTATATACATGTGATATGAGTAATGTAAGATGTGTTAACATTATTAAAGTGGCATTGTTTAAAGTGACTAGTGATCCATTTCTTAAAGTGGCCAGTAATTGGGTCTCAATGTAGGCAGCAGCCTCTCTGAGTTAGTGATTGCTCTATAGCAGTCTGATGGCCTTGAGATAGAAGCTGTTTTTCAGTCTCTCGGTCCCAGCTTTGATGCACCTGTACTGACCTCGCCTTCTGGTTGGTAGCGGTGTGAACAGGCAGTGGCTCGGGCAGTTGTTGTCCTTGATGATCTTTATGGCCTTTCTGACATCGGGTGCTGTAGGTATCATGGAGGGCAGGTAGTTTACTCCTGGTGATGCGTGGTGCAGACCGCACCACCCTCTGGAGAACCTTGCAGTTGAGGGCGGTGCAGTTGCCATACCAGGCAGTGATACAGCCCGACAGGATGCTCTCAATTGTGCATCTGTAAAGGTTTGTCAGGGTTTTGGGTGATAAGCCAAATTTCTTAAGCCTCCTGAGGTTGAAGAGGCGCAGGTGGGCCTTCTTTACCACACTGTCTGTGTTGGTGGACCACACTCGAGAGGGAAGGAGAGTTATTGTCCAGCCCTTGTGGACTGGCAGGCAGGCCCCTGAGAAAATGACAATCACACAAACCAGGGGATTTAACAGGGATTCACACGGCAGACTGGGTGGCTATTGGATGTCTCTATTGGAGGCTTAAACACTCAGGTTACATATCACAGTTATGATGCCGATGTCTTTTTTTAAAACACTTTTTCTGTCTCCAGTGATTTGTTGTTTTGGGAAGGAGTTCTCCGGGGGTATGTTCTTTACAACGTAGAACAAAAGTGAGTGAAGATGAAGATCCATAGTGGGTTGTCATGTCATATGGCCAAAACATATTTTGCAGCAATCAGGGTGAGAGGCAGGTAGTCTGCCCTAAATATGTCTGTCAGTAGACATACACCCTATGCTCCTGCTTCCTTGAACATAACACTGATATCCTCCAATTAAAGCTGGTGTTGTCCGTCTGCTGAACCCTGTACTGTAGCAGTTAGATTAGTCAGTTATGGCATGGACTGTACATTCCCTAGCTGTGTGTCTGGTATGTATGTATGCTCTATGTTGTTCTGACTCTGGTTGCGTTCCATATGGTACCCTATTCTCTATGAAGTGCGCTACTGTTGTCCAGGGTCCATAGGGCTCTGATCAAAAGTAATGCACTATGTAGGGACTATGGTGACGTTTAGGACGAAGCCTCTTGACTGCTGGCTTCACTCTCTCAGTAGTGGCTTGTCTCTCTGACAGTCCCCCCAACTCCCTGTCTATCTCTTACTGACTGGAAAGCTACACACACACCTCCCTGGCTATCGCTTAACTGTAAAGCTTCCCACAAACACATGAAAAGGGAATTCATCCTCAGCTAAACAAATAGCCCGCCCTCTGAGCCTGTGTGTGTGTGTCAGGTTAGTGCTGTAATGAAGCCTGTCTAATGAGGCCTGAGGCTGATGTGTGAATGGGGCTTTGCTCTCTCTGACTAGACCTTTGCCATGCCTCCTCACACAATGACCACATAAAATCTGCCTGTCTGTGGGCATACACGCACACGCTCTGCCTCTATATCTGAGCAAACTCATACATGCTTGATCACACACTCTGTCTCTCTGTCTCTATCTCTCTCTTTCTCTGTCTCTCTCTGTCTCTCTGTCTCTCTGTCTCTCTCTCTCTCTCTCTCTCTCTCTCGCTGTCTCTCACTCACTCTGTCTGTCTCTCTCTCACTCTGTCTCTCTCACTCACTGTCTCACTCACTGTCTCTCTCTCTCTCTCTCTCTCTCTCTCTCTCTCTGTAGAATACTGATGTACACACACATTCCACATCATTTATATAGATATTGCAACCCTCTTCAGATAAAGGCGTGGCATAGAACCTGCATAGAGCTGTGTATGTGTGCGCCTCTCCACTCTCATGAGTCATATTAGAGTTGTGTGTGTGTGTGTCTCTTTTCACATTGTTACTAGTACAGAGAGTGAGTGCACCCAAATTGTCCATGTGATCCCATATCTCCCCCTCTCCATCTTCTACTCTCTCCCGCTCTCTCTGTCTCTCTCTGTCTCTCTCTCTCACTCTGTCTCTCTCTCACTCTCTCTCTCTCACTGTGTCACTTTGTGGATCCTCAAGCTGAAATGTGAGCTAGCGTGGGCGAGAGTGTGTGTGTGTTTGTCTGTGTGTGTATGTGAGTATGTATGCTAACGTTTGCGTGTATGTAGTTCAAGCAGATGAGCGTAGAGAGGACTGTAATAGCGAGACGGGCAGGATGAAGAGATTATTGAGGGTACCCCGCTTCACCTCGTAATAAAGGCAGAGGGATTTTAAACCCCTAAACCCCAGCCTCCACTGCCACCCCAACCCAGCTCCCACTCTATTGAATTGACCCCCATTTTCAGGGCAATTTGGCCACTTGTTGCCACAGTTACACAGGCCCGATCATGGCGTGTGTGTGTGAGACGTGACTCATGGTGCACATTCTGTTATCGTCCTAAATTAATCTCAACATGAAAGCAGAATCTCCTTTCTGTCATGTATGATACTGTCATGTTGATGTATGGATATACTTTCATGTTTAATATGCTGTATGTAATACTGTAATTAATAATAATAATAATTTCACCTTTATTTAACCAGGTAGGCCAGTTGAGAACAAGTTCTCATTTACAACCACGACCTGGCCAAGACCAAGCAAAGCAGTGTGACAAAAGCAATAACACAGAGTTACACATGGGATAAACAAAAGTGCAGTCAATAACACAATATAAGAATCTGTATACAGTGTGTGCAAATGAAGTAAGGAGGTAAGGCAATAAATAGGCCAATAGTGGCAAAGTAATTACAATTTAGCAATTTACACTGGAGTGATGTATGTGCAGATAAGGATGTGCAAGTAGAAATACTAGTGTGCAAAAGAGCAGAAAAACAAATATGGGGATGAGGTAGGTAGTTGGATGGATGGATGGATGGATGGATGGATGGATGGGCTATTTATTGATGGGCTGTGTACAGGTGCAGTGATCTGTAAGCTGCTCTGACAGCTGACACTTAAAGTTAGTGAGGGAGATATAAGTCTCCAACTTCAGTGATTTTTGCAATTCGTTCCAGTCATTGGCAGCAGAGAACTGGAAGGAAAGGCGGCCAAAGGAGGTGTTGGCTTTGGGGATGACCAGTGAAATATACAGTGCCTTGCGAAAGTATTCGGCCCCCTTGAACTTTGCGACCTTTTGCCACATTTCAGGCTTCAAACATAAAGATATAAAACTGTATTTTTTTGTGAAGAATCAACAACAAGTGGGACACAATCATGAAGTGGAACGAGATTTATTGGATATTTCAAACTTTTTTAACAAATCAAAAACTGAAAAATTGGGCGTGCAAAGTTATTCAGCCCCTTTACTTTCAGTGCAGCAAACTCTCTCCAGAAGTTCAGTGAGGATCTCTGAATGATCCAATGTTGACCTAAATGACTAATGATGATAAATACAATCCACCTGTGTGTAATCAAGTCTCCGTATAAATGCACCTGCACTGTGATAGTCTCAGAGGTCCGTCAAAGCGCAGAAAGCATCATGAAGAACAAGGAACACACCAGGCAGGTCTGAGATACTGTTGTGAAGAAGTTTAAAGCCGGATTTGGATACAAAAAGATTTCCCAAGCTTTAAACATCCCAAGGAGCACTGTGCAAGCGATAATATTGAAATGGAAGGAGTATCAGACCACTGCAAATCTACCAAGACCTGGCCGTCCCTCTAAACTTTCAGCTCATACAAGGAGAAGACTGATCAGAGATGCAGCCAAGAGGCCCATGATCACTCTGGATGAACTGCAGAGATCTACAGCTGAGGTGGGAGACTCTGTCCATAGGACAACAATCAGTCGTATATTGCACAAATCTGGCCTTTATGGAAGAGTGGCAAGAAGAAAGCCATTTCTTAAAGATATCCATAAAAAGTGTTGTTTAAAGTTTGCCACAAGCCACCTGGGAGACACACCAAACATGTGGAAGAAGGTGCTCTGGTCAGATGAATCCAAAATTGAACTTTTTGGCAACAATGCAAAACGTTATGTTTGGCGTAAAAGCAACACAGCTCATCACCCTGAACACACCATGCCCACTGTCAAACATGGTGGAGGCAGCATCATGGTTTGGGCCTGCTTTTCTTCAGCAGGGACAGGGAAGATGGTTAAAATTGATGGGAAGATGGATGGAGCCAAATACAGGACCATTCTGGAAAACCTGATGGAGTCTGCAAAAGACCTGAGACTGGGACAGAGATTTGTCTTCCAACAAGACAATGATCCAAAACATAAAGCAAAATCTACAATGGAATGGTTCAAAAATAAACATATCCAGGTGTTAGAATGGCCAAGTCAAAGTCCAGACCTGAATCCAATCGAGAATCTGTGGAAAGAACTGAAAACTGCTGTTCACAAATGCTTTCCATCCAACCTCACTGAGCTCGAGCTGTTTTGCAAGGAGGAATGGGAAAAAATTTCAGTCTCTCGATGTGCAAAACTGATAGAGACATACCCCAAGCGACTTACAGCTGTAATCGCAGCAAAAGGTGGCGCTACAAAGTATTAACTTAAGGGGGCTGAATAATTTTGCACGCCCAATTTTTCAGTTTTTGATTTGTTAAAAAAGTTTGAAATATCCAATAAATGTCGTTCCACTTCATGATTGTGTCCCACTTGTTGTTGATTCTTCACAAAAAAAATCCAGTTTTATATCTTTATGTTTGAAGCCTGAAATGTGGCAAAAGGTCGCAAAGTTCAAGGGGGCCGAATACTTTCGCAAGGCACTGTACCTGCTGGGGTGCGTGCTACGGGTGGGTGCTGCTATGGTCACCAGTGAGCTGAGATAAAGCGGAGCCTTACCTAGCAAAGACTTATAGATGACCTTGAGCCAGTGGGTTTGGCGACGAATATGTAGTGAGGACCAGCCAATGAGAACATACAGGTCGCAGTGGTGGGTAGCATATGGGGCTTTGGTGACAAAACGGATGGCACTGTGAAAGACTGCATCCAATTTGCTGAGTAGAGTGTTGGAGGCTATTTTGTAAATGACATCGTGGAAATCAAGGATCGGTAGGATGGCCAGTTTTACGAGGTTATGTTTGGCAGCATGAGTGAAGGAGGCTTTGTTGTGAAATAGGAAGCCAATTCTAGATTTAACTCTGGATTGGAGATGCTTAATGTGAGTCTGGAAGGAAAGTTTACAGTCTAACCAGACACCTAGGTATTTATAGTTGTCCACATATTCTTAGTCAGAACTATTCAGTGTAGTGATGCTAGTCGGGCGGGCGGGTGCGGGCAACGATCGGTTGAAAGCATGCATTTAATTTTAGTTGATTTAAGAGCAGTTGGAGGCCACGGAAGGAGTGTTGTATGGCGTTGAAGCTCGTTTGGAGGTTTGTTAACACAGTGTCCAAAGAAGGGCCAGATGTATACAGAACGGTGTCATCTGCGGTGGATCAAAGAATCACCCGCAGCAAGAGCGACATCATTGATATATACAGAGAAAAGAGTCGGCCCGAGAATTGAACCCTGTGGCATCCCCATAGAGTCTGCCATAGGTCCGGACAACAGGCCCTCCGATTTGTCACACTGAACTCTATCTGAGAAGTAGTTAGTGAACCAGACGAGGCAGTCATTAGAGAAACCAAGGCTGTTGAGTCTGCCGATAAGAATATGGTGATTGACAGAGTCGAAAGCCTTTGCCAGGTCAATGAAGACAGCTGCACAGTACTGTCTTTTATCGATGGCGGCTATGATATTGTTTTGGACCTGTAATGTATGAAATACCATTAAACGGTGTTATACATTTACATACGTGTACTTTGAAGTTACCGGTCAGTTTAGTTCAAGCGTGCGAGACAAAATTACACAAAGTGTCTGTCAAATGGTATGTATTATTATATATTATGAAAGGATATAAGTCATGGTTCTAAGAAAATATTCCAATAATTGAATATATACGGTAAAGAAGTCAATCTAACTCGACCAAAACAATGGAAATGCCAAGGAAATGCATGGGGAAAAGATCTGTGCGGGGAAAGATTCAGAATATCCTCATTGCCCCCCCCCGTAAAATTAGCCTACATTTAGGCTATTATTCCTGTGTATTTCACACTATGTTGAGGTAGAAATCTGAGTATAATGCTTGTATGGATGTTAACCCCAACACATGTTCATGTCACCTTAACCAATCAACTGCATTACAGTTCAAAATGTCCTTAACTACCACCACCAATTTTTGATGCTAGCTATGCTATCAGCTTATACGAACGGGAGTTAGCATTTAGCCGTCACTTCTTCTAAACCTTAAAAAGGCCCATTTCTAAATGTTATGCAGAGAAAACAGCGAAATAGATACACATCAGACTTTAGTAACTACATTGTGGGCCTGTTGCTTATACCAATCATTACGGATTTGACAAATATCTACTGTGTTAGATCAGATTTGTTAAATGTGCACCAATCCAACGTCCTCCTTCTATTCCCCAGTCTGCTTTCCATTGACCTCTTTAATGCATTTTGCATCGATGTAATGCTCTCTCTCTCCCCATAGGATCTTCCCCAGAGAATACCTACTGCAACACATCCACCTGTACTCACTGGCTGACCTGCAGCAGGTAAGACACACAGGCTGCTTTTAGGCCATGTCTACACTTGATAGTTGATGCAGCTGTTGTATTCTGATCATGGAGTTCTGATCATGGAATTACGAACATGTCATGCATGCTTCTACACTAGGGATCATCAACTAGATTTTTTTTCTTGAGGGGATGGTCAGTGAGACGGAATATAATTACAAATCATTTGTAGACTGCAAATTGACTGCAAGAAGCACAAACGGATATAATATTTGACTAAAACATAATCATTTCAAACCTTGCTTACGTTTGTTTACGATCACGTGTCTCTCTATTATGCGTGGGAATACTTGGGAGCAGAATTCCAAAAATTAAAATCACTTGGAGCTGATTTCCTGGTGTTTTTACAGCCTCATGTTTTTTTTAATGACATTTTCTTAAACTTTGGGGGCCAAATAAAACCACTCGTGGGACAAATTCGACACGAGGGCCACCAGTAGGGGAACCCCGGTCTACACCTACATTTTAAATATGTCTACCGTGTCCACATTGTGTCCGGATTCCCTTATCCCACACTATATTCAAATGCCTGTATGCATTCTGAAAACGATGGAAAAGGCTAAATCTGATAATAACACAACAGTAGCCAACTACTGTAACTAACTAGTCAGCTAACCTCTCTAACTAGCCAGCAAGCTAGCTAGCAAAGCTAAAGGGGTTGAAAATAAGTTAGCATTTATGAAGCCAGCAAACACATTCCTCATACACTAGAAATGCATTTCCTCCAACGTTTAAAAGGAGACTTTGGGATTTTAGCCATGAGGTCCTTTATCTACTTCCCCCAGTCAGGTGAATTTTTATGTCTCTGTGTCCAGTATGAAGGAAGTTAGAGGTATTTATGCGAGCCAATGCTAACTAGTGTATGCTAGCAGATACCCATAGACTCCCAGTCATTGTGCTAACGCTAGTTAGTATTGGTTCACAAAACTACTTCTAACTTCCCTCTTAACTCTGGGGAAGTAGATATTTGGTATTTTATTAGGATCCCCATTTGCTGTTGCAAAAGCAGCAGATACTCTTCCTGGAGTCCACACAAAACATGAAACATAATACAGAATGACATAATGCAGAACATCAATAGACAAGAACAGCTCAAAGACAGAACTACATAAAAACAAATTAAAGGCACACGTAGCCTACATATCAATGCATACACACAAACTATCTAGGTCAAATAGGGCCTCATTGACAAAATATAGATAAAGGACCTCATTGACAAAATCCCGAAGCATCCCTTTATTAACCCCCTAAATTCAATCGAATTAGCATAATTAAACAATTCTCTGAATTATCACAGTGAATTATTATAAAGTTTGTTTATGTGTGAAAAATTTTTCATTCAAAATGTAATTCGTTCAGTCAGTTTAAACTAGAGATATCTGTTTTTTGCATTGGATGCGTCTATATGTTGTTCCATGTAGGGAATCTGTTATTGAGTGCGTTTGTATGGGCTGATGGCAGTTTTTTTTCATCAAATGTTTTCTCATTTTTTTTGTTATGCTTCAAGGGGTCATAAAATTCTAAATCAAATAACAAAATTATCCTTGGTATGACCTTCTTAAAACAATTCCATATACACTATATATACAAAAGTATGTGGACACCCCTTCAAATGTGTGGATTTGATGTGGATTTTGATTTGGTGTATAAAATCGAGCACAGAGCCATGCAATCTCCATAGACAAACATTGGCAGTAGAATCACCTTACCGAAGAACTCAGTGAGTTTCAACCTTTCCAACAAGTCAGTTCAGAACATTTCTGCCCTGCTAGAGCTGCCCCGGTCAACTGTAAGTGCTGTTATTGTGAAGTGGAAACGTCTAGGAACAACAACGGCTCAGCCACGAAGTGATAGGACTCACAAGCCCACAGAAATGGACCGCCGAGTGCTGAAGCACGTAGAGTGTAAAAATCATCTGCAGCACAAGAACTGTTCGTCGGGAGCTTCAATAGACTGGGTTTCCATGGCTGAGCATCCTCACACAAGCATAAGATCACCATGCGCAATGCCAAGTGTTGGCTGGAGATCTCGCCACCATTGGACTCTGGAGCAGTGGAAACGCGTTCTCTGGATTGATCAATCACGCTTCACCATCTGGCAGTCCGACGGACTAATCTGGGTTTGGCGGATGCCAGGAGTACGCTACCTGCCCCATTGAATAGTGCCAACTGTAAAGTTCGGTGGAGGAGGAATAATTGTCTTGGGCTGTTTTCATGGTTTGGGCTAGGCCCCTTAGCCCCTCCTCCTTAGTGGAGGGAAATCTTAATGCTACAGCATGAAATTACAATCTAGCCAATTCTGTACTTCCAACTTTGTGGCAACAGTTTGGGCATGACAATGTCCTCGTGCATAAAGCGAGGTCCATACAGAAATGGTTTGTTGAGATCGGTGTGGAATATTTGTCTAAATATTTTTATATTGTTTTGTATTTTTTACCTCTTTCTCCCCAATTTTGTGATATCCAATTGGTAGTTACGGTCTTGTTTCGTCACTGCAACTCCGAAACACAACCCTGCCAAGCCGCTCTGATTTTTGACACACTGTTCGCTTAACCCGGAAGCCAGCCACACCAATGTGTCTGAGGAAACACCGTACAACTGGCAACCGAAGTCAGCATGCATGCGCCGGCCTGCCACAAGGAGTGGACTGGACTGCGCAGAGCCCTGACCTCAACCCCATCAAACATCTTTGGGATTAATTGGAAGCCAGGCCTAGTCGCCCAACATCAGTACCCGACCTCACTAATGCTCTTGTGGCTGAATGGAATCAAGTCCCCGCAGTAATGTTCCAACATCTAGTGAAAATCCTTCCCAGAGGAGTAGAGGCTGTTATAGCAGCAAAGGGGGGACCAACTCCATATTAATGCCCATGATTTTGGAATGACATGTTCGACGAGCAGGTCTCCATATACTTTTGATCATGTCGTGGGGTACCACTCACTCCCTCTCTTTCTCTGACCCCCCCCCACCCCCTCTCTTAACAACCCAGGGAGAGTCCATAGCCCTCTTCTCCCCCTTCCCTGCTCCCTCCATGTCCCCCTCTCCCCCTGGCCCGTTCACTAATTACACACATTCAGAATCAACAGGCAGAAAAACAAGAGTGTGACAGTCCACCATTCTTCCCTACATCCCCTGCCCTGACACTGTCTCTCTCTTCCCCCTCTTTTGCTATCCTTCTATCTCCTTTCTCCTCCGCTTTACCCCCTCTATCGCTCTGTACTTCTATCCCCTCTCACTCCTCTCTCTATCCCTCTCTCCCTCTTTCTCTCTCTGGGTGTCTGCGTGTGTCACTGTCACATTCTCCAGTGGACTGCACACAACACTCAGACAGGTTATGATGCCCATGTCAAACAAACTCTAATAGATGGCTTAAAGATTACCTCAAGTTGAGGACACCGCAGCATGCTACAACAGACATGCTGCTATAGGCAACTTACTCGGGGCTTGACAACTGCTTTAAAAGTTGCAAACAGCTCAACAATTCAGTGATAAGCAATGATAAATTGATGGATGGCTGCATTTGTTTTCCCCTTAATTGATAAACTATATCAGAACCTATTTGCCAAGTATACTTTTCCCCATATATTTTCTCTCTCGCTCTCTCTCTCTCTCTCACACAGCTTCTTAATTGGCTTTCCATATTAACGAGCTGTTTCTTTTATTTCTCCTGAATAATCAGAGCTCCTTCATCAAGCCTGGCTTTTATTGTTGCCCAGCGAGATCAGTGAAGACTGAGCCGTCTCTCCCTGGCTAGTTATTGACTAGACCCAGTCCTTCATAGAAAGCAGCAGTGCACTTGGCTCTTTACTATTGAACTCTCAACAAACGCGTCCTATTTGGAGCAGCCTCTGTCTTTAAACCATCAGACTGTTGGCCATATTTGTTTGCCCAGGGCCTGCCCAAGGCCTGCCCAGAGGCTGGACTTGTTTGGCTACTGGCCCTTTTGTTGCTTCATTGAAATGTTTTTTTGCTTTTCCAGTTGTAAAGTAGTGGGATGGGGAGATAGGCTTGTTTTGGAGGACTGAGGAGTACCATATAGATGCTAATTGTATTGTGTGTCGTGTACCGGGGCAGCAGTCCTAGTCCTGCCAACGACCTACAAACAACTGGAGGGGACAAAGGGGCATTGAGCAGCCCCGGCCCGGCCCGGATTGCACGGTGGCCATGGTGACACGCACATACGTGCAATAGGGCAGATTCCCACACTGACACCCTGGCATACAACTTAAGCACACCACAGGCTATCTAGTAGCCACTCTGACGAAGACACAAGGACTTCCTAGTTGAGCCCAGATACAGGCATAGACACAGGCATTAGGCATGTATGCCCTTACACTGGCACGCTCATTGGAATAGGGGCATGTTGGTCATCTTGAGAGCTGTTGGGTAAATGGTAATTCAGCGTTTTCTGAACTGTAAGATATTGATTTTAAACTCAAAAGTTGCACATATTTCTGAATATTTTTTAATTTTTTTAAACTCAAACACCTCTCTCTGCCTCTCAGTCCCACACAGACATACACGGACATTCTCTCTATCTCTCACTCGCTCTCATCCATAATCACACTCCCCACTACACGTCTTACACACACACTCACACACACACACACACACACACACACACACACACACACACACACACACACACACACACACACACACACACACACACACACACACACACACACACTGGGGCTGGTAGTAATCCTGTTTGGTGAGAGGGGTGTTATCCAAACAGAGCTCACCCTGTCTTTATGTGTGTAATCCGGGTGGCTTTCTGAGCATCACTAATGGAGGCCCGGCCTTCATCAGCGGAACACTAGAGAGGGATAACGTAGCGGGTGTTAAACAGAGGTTTTAGGGGATTAAGCCGTTTGGACCACAAAGCCCCCCGCACGGGACAGGGCCAGATGGGTGTGACTTTATGAGGGGTGGGGGGTGAGGAGGATTTGATTGAGGGGTGTTGGTGGAAGGAGGGGGGGGGGGATGCTGGGGCTGGTGTTCCAGGAACATTCACAATGACACTGCAGCGAAGGAAGGCAGCTGCAGGCAGGACAAACGAATGGTAGCCCCTCTCTTGCCCGCTCTGTCTGCACCCCTCCCTCAGACCGGCTGTAGGTGTGGTTTCACTTCTCTGAGGAGAATGTATCCACCTGGTTGGCAAAGAAAGGGAAACCTGGGGCTACTGCCATTTTCTGCTTTTTTTCCCCTAAAGCATCTCCCATTCACACTTCTCCTGCCCTTTCTCTCCCTTCAATTCCAACTCTCTCTATCTCTCTCACTTCCTCACTCTCTCCCTCTGCAACTTTTGCCTTCTCTCTGTCCCTTTCCCTCCTCTCTCCCTCCCTCTGTTTCCCTTCATCTCCCTCTCTCCTTGTCCACTGAGCATCAGTCCCAGTCAGAACCCAGTGTGGTGTGTTGCCAGTCGTGTCTTAATTACCCCTGGTGTCAGCATTGATCAGGGGTGGCATATATCATCTGGGTTGGGCTTGGCTAGGGGATGGGGAACACTGCCTGGCTGGCTGGCAGGCTGCTCTGCCTGACTGGCTCTCTGGATTGCTGGCTGACTCACTGACTGGCTACTCTGCCTCACTGCTCCACACTACACACAGCCTTTGATTGCTGGGCTACAGCCTGGCTCATGTCACCATGCTAGACAGCATTATTCACAGTGTTGTAGCTCTCCCAGACTGGGGTTGCCACAGCCTCCGGGCTGGAGGGATGGAAAGATGGAGGGATGGAAAGATGGAGGTGTGGTGCGTTTTCAGCCACTGCTTGAGGAGTTATTAGGACTGTTCCTGGTTGTCGCCCATTCTCTAGGTAGTTAGTCATGAGCTGTTGTAGACCAGTTAGTATTACATTGTGTAATCTCTCATTCTCTGTCCAAACCATACAGACATAACATCCACCTCCCCTGCAGAGCACCTTTTCAGTTATCCATCCATTGTGTGTATGTATGCATGTGCGTGCGTGTGTAGGAGTGGGGGTCGGGGTGGTCTCCTCTCCTTTCTTCGTTCTCCTTTCACCTTCAGCCCCCCCCTCACCCCCATCCTCCTTCTTCAGCCTCTCCTTCCCTCTGTCCCCCTCTCCCTCTCTCTCGTCTTTTCTCCTTCTCTTCTCTCCTCCAGGCTGAAGAATGCCTGGCAGGCCTTAATTGGTGCAGCCCCAGCGCTGCCAGGTGTAGCCACTTGTCTCTGCCCCCTCAGCCTCCCTCAGTGTTCTCTGGAGGTCCACTCAGGCCCGTTCCCTTCCCCAACCCCATTCAACAGAGCCACAATGCTCTCTACCAGGCCCTCACCAATCAAAGGCCCTGCCGGTTTTTAACTACTCGCCCACCGGCATTCACATATAATTTTTTGCTAAAACGGCCCCCAAAAAAAGGAATTCCCTCCGCCCCCCAGGCCTCTCCAGCCAGCCTTTCTCCCAGGGCCTTCATTAGTTTTGATGTAAATTCCCGATGTGAATTCCTGACGTGAACTCTTGTCCATCTCCTCTATGTGCTGCGCTGCAGTGGCTCCCAATGGGACCTGTATTAAAAGTGTTTATCCTCACAGGGAAAATTCTGCTGTCTTCTCTCTGTATAGTAGAATATATTACAGCAGTACATTCTTATAGATGGGAAATAGAATGGTTGAATTAGAATGAAAATGTTGAAAATGTTGAATTTGAATTATATCGTGGAGAATGAGGAAGAGAATGTTTTGGAAAGTACATTTTATTTCACTTCATCCATTATTCCCTTTTTTCCTTCTCTCTCTCTCTCTCTTGTCTATCTCCATCTCCTTCCTTCCCTACTCTCTCTCTCTCTCTCTCTTGTCTATCTCCATCTCCTTCCTTCCCTACCTCTCTCTCTCTCTCTCTCTTGTCTATCTCCATCTCCTTCCTTCCCTACCTCTCTCTCTCTCTCTTGTCTATCTCATCTCCTTCCCTACCTCTCTCTCTCTCTCTTGTCTATCTCCATCTCCTTCCTTCCCTACCTCTCTCTCTCTCTCTCTCTCTTGTCTATCTCCATCTCCTTCCTTCCCTACCTCTCTCTCTCTTGTCTATCTCCATCTCCTTCCTTCCCTACCTCTCTCTCTCTTGTCTATCTCCATCTCCTTCCTTCCCTACCTCTCTCTCTCTCTCTTGTCTATCTCCATCTCCTTCCTTCCCTACCTCTCTCTCTCTCTCTCTCTTGTCTATCTCCATCTCCTTCCTTCCCTACCTCTCTCTCTCTCTCTCTCTTGTCTATCTCCATCTCCTTCCTTCCCTACCTCTCTCTCTCTCTCTCTTGTCTATCTCCACCTCCTTCCTTCCCTACATCTCTCTCTCTTGTCTATCTCCATCTCCTTCCTTCCCTACCTCTCTCTCTCTCTCTCTCTTGTCTATCTCCATCTCCTTCCTACCCTACCTCTCTCTCTCTCTCTCTCTCTCTCTTGTCTATCTCCATCTCCTTCCTTCCCTACCTCTCTCTCTCTCTCTCTCTTGTCTATCTCCATCTCCTTCCTTCCCTACTCTCTCTCTCTCTCTCTCTCTTGTCTATCTCCATCTCCTTCCTTCCCTACCTCTCTCTCTCTCTCTCTCTCTTGTCTATCTCCATCTCCTTCCTTCCCTACCTCTCTCTCTCTCTCTCTCTCTCTCTTGTCTATCTCCATCTCCTTCCTTCCCTACCTCTATCTCTCTCTCTTGTCTATCTCCATCTCCTTCCTTCCCTACCTCTCTCTCTCTCTTGTCTATCTCCATCTCATTCCTTCCCTACTCTCTCTCTCTCTCTCTCTCTCTCTTGTCTATCTCCATCTCCTTCCTTCCCTACCTCTCTCTCTCTCTTGTCTATCTCCATCTCCTTCCTTCCCTACCTCTCTCTCTCTCTTGTCTATCTCCATCTCCTTCCTTCCCTACCTCTCTCTCTCTCTCTCTCTTGTCTATCTCCATCTCCTTCCTTCCCTACCTCTCTCTCTCTCTTGTCTATCTCCATCTCCTTCCTTCCCTACCTCTCTCTCTCTCTCTCTCTTGTCTATCTCCATCTCCTTCCTTCCCTACCTCTCTCTCTCTCTCTCTCTCTCTCTCTTGTCTATCTCCATCTCCTTCCTTCCCTACCTCTCTCTCTCTTGTCTATCTCCATCTCCTTCCTTCCCTACCTCTCTCTCTCTCTCTCTCTCTTGTCTATCTCCATCTCCTTCCTTCCCTACCTCTCTCTCTCTCTTGTCTATCTCCATCTCCTTCCCTATCTCCATCTCCTTCCTTCCCTCTCTCTCTCTCTTGTCTATCTCCATCTCCTTCCTTCCCTACCTCTCTCTCTCTTGTCTATCTCCATCTCCTTCCTTCCCTATCTCCTTCCTTCCCTACCTCTCTCTCTCTCTCTCTTGTCTATCTCCATCTCCTTCCTTCCCTACCTCTCTCTCTCTCTCTCTCTTGTCTATCTCCATCTCCTTCCTTCCCTACCTCTCTCTCTCTCTTGTCTATCTCCATCTCCTTCCTTCCCTACCTCTCTCTCTCTCTCTTGTCTATCTCCATCTCCTTCCTTCCCTACCTCTCTCTCTCTCTTGTCTATCTCCATCTCCTTCCTTGCCTACCTCTCTTTCTCTCTACAGGTGATTGATGGGAAGCTGGCCCCCTTTCTCTCCAAGGTGATTAAGTTTGCCAGTTCCCACGTCTTCAGCTGCAGCCAGTGCAGAGAGAAGGGCTTCATCTGTGAGATGTGTCAGAACGGACAGGTCATCTATCCCTTCCAGGAGAGTGCCACTAAGAGGTGAGGCCCCTTCATGCGCAGATATAGGATCAGCTCAATACTTCAACAATCTTAACCTTTTTAACTATTCAGGGTAGCAGAGAAAACAGATGTTAGATCAGCGACTTGCGTGATGGCATCCTGGAAGAATGAATGGAGTAAAGAGCAGTGTTAATTACACGCTGGCAGGGGCACGGGTGATAGGGAGAACATGGTGTCCTGCTGGAGAGGAACAGTTCATCCCCATATTGCCTTGCTCCGTCCCTGTTTCTGTCCTTGTCTGCCTCTGCCTGAGCCTTATGACATGCCACTGTTAAGGAATGGCCCTCTCTCACCTCAGGGAGGTTTCATTCACTTTGAAGAGAACAAGACAGGAAGGGGGAGAAGAGGAGGAAAGAAGATCCTCTCTTTTACAGGAAGAGGATGGTGGAGATGAGGAGAAGAGAGGACACAGAAGAGGACAGCGTAGAGATCGCCAGACGTGGCTGTGCTGCTCTTGGCCAGAAGCCCGAGAGCGAGACAGGCAGATAAAACATTCATTAATGTCTAGTCTGTCCACACACTCTTAAATTATTGATCTCTGCTGCCTCAGCTCACACATCTCTCTTCTGGGTTAACGGAGAGCCTCTGAAGGCAGGGCCATGAGAAGCAGAGGTGTGTGTGTGTGTGTGCGTGCGTGCGTGCGTGCGTAGGGGCCAGTTACAATCTTTGCCGAAGTGAATATATGATATATATTAATCTAGCTTTAAAGGTATCGACTCCCCACATAAATGTTATGCTGTTTCTTCAGCTTACAGAAGATGCTGTAGACTAGAGCTAATGATTTAATTGCAGTGCTTGGTACACACACACCCTTCACTATCAGGCTGGATGGCACACCTGAACTTTTGACCAGGGTTTATTGCCCTTGGCAAGGAAGGATCACGTTAACTGATAGTGATAGTAAACCAGTTATACTGTAGTAAGAGTAACAGCTTAGTCAGACTTTGGCCCCCGAGAGTAGGACCTGCTCCTTTCCTGGTTGCATCAGCTTTACCACCTCATCCATGACATAGCCTGGGACACTCAGTTCGTTAGCCTGCCATATAGACTCTGTTAATCATCAATAGGTGAACAATTTCATTCTTTGGGACCGGTGCCCCATTTTGATTCGAGTGGCTATGAGTATGTTGTGTCGGATGCATTCCATAATCATTTCTGAAATATGTTCTACATTGTTTGTTCCAATTTATGGTCTTCTTCTTCTTCTTTTGTTTACCTTCTAAATGTCACTACAAATGTATTTATTTTCAGGCAAAGTAAATGCTTTCACCATTCTATGTTCCAGAAGTTTTAAGGTGAACTGTGTAGCCTAGTTAAGTGGATGCTGAACAAGGTTTCTCTCGTCTTATCTTCTATACATACAGTGGGGCAAAAAAAGTATTTAGTCAAGTTCTCCCACTTAAAAAGATGAGAGAGGCCTGTAATTTTCATCATAGGTACACTTAAACAATGACAGACAAAATTATTATAAAAAATCCAGAAAATCACATTGTAGGATTTTTTATGAATTTATTTGCAAATTATGGTGGAAAACAAGAATTTGGTCAATAACCAAAGTTTGTCTCAATACTTTGTTATATACCCTTTATTGGCAATGACAGAGGTCAAACGTTTTCTGTAAGTCTTCACAAGTTTTTCACACACTGTTGCTGGTATTTTGGCCCATTCCTCCATGCAGATCTCCTCTAGAGCAGTGATGTTTTGGAGCTGTTGCTGGGCAACACGGACTTTCAACTCCCTCCAAAGATTTTCTATGGGGTTGAGATCTGGAGACTGGCTAGGCCACTCCAGGACCTTGAAATGCTTCTTACGAAGCCACTCCTTCGTTGCCCGGGCGGTGTGTTTGGGATCATTGTCATGCTGAAAGACCCAGCCACGTTTCATCTTCAATGCCCTTGCTGATGGAAGGAGGTTTTCACTCAAAATCTCACGATACATGGCCCCATTCATTCTTTCCTTTACAGGAATCTGTCGTCCTGGTCCCTTTGCAGAAAAACAGCCCCAAAGCATGATGTTTCCACCCCCATGCTTCACAGTAGCTATGGTGTTCTTTGGATGCAACTCAGCATTCTTTGTCCTCCAAACACGACGAGTTGAGTTTTTACAAAAAAGTTATATTTTGGTTTCATCTGACCATATGACATTCTCCCAATCTTCTTCTGGATCATCCAAATGCTCTCTAGCGAACTTCAGACGAGCCTGGACATGTACTGGCTTAAGCAGGGGGACACGTCTGGCACTGCAGGATTTGAGTCCCTGGCGTAGTGTGTTACTGATGGTAGGCTTTGTTACTTTGGTCCCAGCTCTCTGCAGGTCATTCACTAGGTCCACTAGGTGTGGTTTTGGGATTTTTGCTCACCGTTCTTGTGATCATTTTGACCCCACGGGGTGAGATCTTGCGTGACCCAGATCGAGGAAGATTATCAGTGGTCTTGTATGTCTTCCATTTCCTAATAATTGCTCCCACAGTTGATTTCTTCAAACCAAGCTGCTTACCTATTGCAGATTCAGTCTTCCCAGCCTGGTGCAGGTCTACAATTTTGTTTCTTGTGTCCTTTGACAGCTCTTTGGTCTTGGCCATAGTGGAGTTTGGAGTGTGACTGTTTGAGGTTGTGGACAGGTGTCTTTTATACTGATAAGTTCAAACAGGTTCCATTAATACAGGTAACAAGTGGAGGACAGAGGAGCCTCTTAAAGAAGAAGTTACAAGTCTGTGAGAGCCAGAAATCTTGCTTGTTTGTAGGTGACCAAATGCTTACTTTCCACCATAATTTGCAAATTAATTAATTAAAAATCCTACAATGTGATTTTATGGATTTTTTTTCTCATTTTGTCTGTCATAGTTGAAGTGTACCTATGATGAAAATTACAGGCCTCTCTCATCTTTTTAAGTGGGAGAACTTTCACAATTGGTGGCTGACTAAATAATTTTTTGCCCCACTGTATGCTCAGCAGATCGCTAGATACTGCCACCTGTGTATAATGCTGTCCTGTCCAACAGATACCTGGGAGGGTGGTAATGTGATCAATCTTCCAGACGGGGCTGGACAGGGCTGGGTGAAACTAATGTTTATCCAGTCTTTTAGTACAATGATGTGTTCATCTGTATATTTCCAGCTCATCCAGCTCATACATTTCCGACATCAGTGACCAACCTACAAGCTGAAACTAATATGCTTTTTCCCCTCGCTTCAGATTTGTGTTGTATTGATGTTTGTGACTCTGTGCTTGGTCTGTATGTGTCCAGATGTGATGGTTGTGGAGCGGTGTTCCATACAGAGTGTCATCTGAAGGCCCAGCCGTGTCCACGCTGCGTACACAGAGAGCTCCACCATAAGAGAGCCTCGTCTTTCTGGAGCCCTGACGACGATACACCAGGCTGCGTCACACTGCCTTACCAGTACACCTGATCACAAATACACACACACACACACACACCCGACACCCGGAGATCACACACACACACACACACACACACACACACACACACACACACACACACACACACACAGATTGAAACAGCGGTGCCACTCCACAGAGCTACTCTCACCAAAGTCAATGGAAGCATGTGTGTTTGTGTGTGTGAGCCGGCCAGGATACACAGTGAGAGTGTTGATGACTAAGAAAGGGTTATGCTCTCTCACACACACCTGCTTTGTGAGCTACGCTGACGTCACTCTCACCTGGAAGAGATGGATCCTAACGCAACACCCACCGGAGAGGAACTGCTCTGCCTCTTAGCCTCTCTGCTATGTGCTATCTTCATAGTGCTGCACACACACACAAACACAGAAACACACACACACGCACACAAACACAGACAACACAAATAAAGGGAGAGGGACTGCTCTGCCTCTTAGCCTCTCTGCTATGTGCTATCTTCATAGTGCTACACAAACACAGAAACACACACATACACACACAAACACAGACAACACAAATAAAGGGAGAGGGACTATGCTGACTCAACAGCAGTAATGCGTCCTCTTGACTTTCTGGACACAGTCGCTCACACACACACACACATCTGGAAATGTATATTTCCAGCTCATACATTTCCGACATCAGTGACCAACCTACAAGCTGAAACTAATATGCTGTTGGTGTGATGTCACTATAGCCTATATCTATAGCCTATATCTGGACTCTGTTGGTGTGATGTCACTATAGCCTATATCTGTAGCCTATATCTGGACTCTGTTGGTGTGATGTCGCAACTCGCTATATATTTGGACTATATATCTGAACTCTACATGTCCGTACTTCACCACGCTGTCCCTCTGCCCTTCACTCTCTCTTTATCCTCCCCTTCACATGTTTTTGCACTATTTATGCATGTTCATTAGGATGTCAAGCCACAGACTGGGTTAGTAGCCACTGTATTTAAGGATGAGTTTGCTTATTTAACTCACCTCTATTAGCTCTTAGAGCCCCTCTAACCAACCAACCTTTATCCAGACATATTCAATAGGAGGGTCCAAGTGGGGGACGCTTATTATGATCAGGACACACTTGAAACTAGAATGAGATTGAGTCATAGTAATGTTCAAATTGCATATCATCCTATCATGTATACTTTTTCCTTGAGCGTGATAGGGGCAACTACTCCCTACTGCTGTCCTATGGGGCTAGAGGCTGGTGGATGTATTGACTGTCTCCATTATACTCAGTAGGAAAGGCTCCATCAGGTCAGCCCTACATCATCAGGCCTCAGCCACAGAGGGCCCAAATTACAGTCCATGTAAAAGACCATGCAGGGATTAGTTATGTTACGCAAGCCATCTCAAACCCACAGGAGCTGGGACTCATTCTGCTGCTATGACTCAGTGCTCTCACTCTAGAGCTATATATATATATATATATATATATATGAGAGAGAGAAAGATTTGGTGAGGGGTGTCTATGACTCCCAGTAGTGTGACTGGTCTAAGCTCAAAGGACTGGCGGTGGAGGATGAGAGCCCCAGTGTGTGTACTGTATGTGTGAGAGCCCCAGTGTGTGTACTGTAGGTGTGAGAGCCCCAGTGTGTGTACTGTAGGTGTGAGAGCCCCAGTGTGTGTACTGTAGGTGTGAGAGCCCCAGTGTGTGTACTGTATGTGTGAGAGCCCCAGTGTGTGTACTGTATGTGTGAGAGCCCCAGTGTGTGTACTGTATGTGTGAGAGCCCCAGTGTGTGTACTGTATGTGTGAGAGCCCCAGTGTGTGTACTGTATGTGTGAGAGCCCCAGTGTGTGTACTGTATGTGTGAGAGCCCCAGTGTGTGTACTGTATGTGTGAGAGCCCCAGTGTGTGTACTGTAGGTGTGAGAGCCCCAGTGTGTGTACTGTATGTGTGAGAGCTCCAGTGTGTGTACTGTATGTGTGAGAGCCCCAGTGTGTGTACTGTATGTGTGAGAGCCCCAGTGTGTGTACTGTATGTGTGAGAGCCCCAGTGTGTGTACTGTATGTGTGAGAGCCCCAGTGTGTGTACTGTATGTGTGAGAGCCCCAGTGTGTGTACTGTATGTGTGAGAGCCCCAGTGTGTGTACTGTATGTGTGAGAGCCCCAGTGTGTGTACTGTATGTGTGAGAGCCCCAGTGTGTGTACTGTATGTGTGAGAGCCCCAGTGTGTGTACTGTATGTGTGAGAGCCCCAGTGTGTGTACTGTATGTGTGAGAGCCCCAGTGTGTGTACTGTATGTGTGAGAGCCCCAGTGTGTGTACTGTATGTGTGAGAGCCCCAGTGTGTGTACTGTATGTGTGAGAGCCCCAGTGTGTGTACTGTATGTGTGAGAGCCCCAGTGTGTGTACTGTATGTGTGAGAGCCCCAGTGTGTGTACTGTAGGTGTGAGAGCCCCAGTGTGTGTACTGTAGGTGTGAGAGCCCCAGTGTGTGTACTGTAGGTGTGAGAGCCCCAGTGTGTGTACTGTAGGTGTGAGAGCCCCAGTGTGTGTACTGTATGTGTGAGAGCCCCAGTGTGTGTACTGTATGTGTGAGAGCCCCAGTGTGTGTACTGTATGTGTGAGAGCCCCAGTGTGTGTACTGTATGTGTGAGAGCCCCAGTGTGTGTACTGTAGGTGTGAGAGCCCCAGTGTGTGTACTGTATGTGTGAGAGCCCCAGTGTGTGTACTGTATGTGTGAGGGCCCCAGTGTGTGTACTGTAGGTGTGAGAGCCCCAGTGTGTGTACTGTAGGTGTGAGAGCCCCAGTGTGTGTACTGTAGGTGTGAGTGCCCCAGTGTGTGTACTGTAGGTGTGAGAGCCCCAGTGTGTGTACTGTATGTGTGAGAGCCCCAGTGTGTGTACTGTAGGTGTGAGAGCCCCAGTGTGTGTACTGTAGGTGTGAGAGCCCCAGTGTGTGTACTGTAGGTGTGAGAGCCCCAGTGTGTGTACTGTATGTGTGAGAGCCCCAGTGTGTGTACTGTATGTGTGAGAGCCCCAGTGTGTGTACTGTAGGTGTGAGAGCCCCAGTGTGTGTACTGTAGGTGTGAGAGCCCCAGTGTGTGTACTGTATGTGTGAGAGCCCCAGTGTGTGTACTGTATGTGTGAGAGCCCCAGTGTGTGTACTGTATGTGTGAGAGCCCCAGTGTGTGTACTGTATGTGTGAGAGCCCCAGTGTGTGTACTGTATGTGTGAGAGCCCCAGTGTGTGTACTGTATGTGTGAGAGCCCCAGTGTGTGTACTGTAGGTGTGAGAGCCCCAGTGTGTGTACTGTAGGTGTGAGAGCCCCAGTGTGTGTACTGTATGTGTGAGAGCCCCAGTGTGTGTACTGTATGTGTGAGAGCCCCAGTGTGTGTACTGTATGTGTGAGAGCCCCAGTGTGTGTACTGTATGTGTGAGAGCCCCAGTGTGTGTACTGTAGGTGTGAGAGCCCCAGTGTGTGTACTGTATGTGTGAGAGCCCCAGTGTGTGTACTGTAGGTGTGAGAGCCCCAGTGTGTGTACTGTAGGTGTGAGAGCCCCAGTGTGTGTACTGTATGTGTGAGAGCCCCAGTGTGTGTACTGTATGTGTGAGAGCCCCAGTGTGTGTACTGTAGGTGTGAGAGCCCCAGTGTGTGTACTGTATGTGTGAGAGCCCCAGTGTGTGTACTGTATGTGTGAGAGCCCCAGTGTGTGTACTGTATGTGTGAGAGCCCCAGTGTGTGTGTAGGTGTGAGGGCCCCAGTGTGTGTACTGTAGGTGTGAGAGCCCCAGTGTGTGTACTGTAGGTGTGAGAGCCCCAGTGTGTGTGACTGTAGCCCCAGTGTGTGTGTGTGAGAGCCCCAGTGTGTGTACTGTATGTGTGAGAGCCCCAGTGTGTGTACTGTATGTGTGAGAGCCCCAGTGTGTGTACTGTATGTGTGAGAGCCCCCCCAGTGTGTGTACTGTATGTGTGAGAGCCCCAGTGTGTGTACTGTAGGTGTGAGGGCCCCAGTGTGTGTACTGTAGGTGTGAGAGCCCCAGTGTGTGTACTGTATGTGTGCTTTTGGATCCCCTTTTTCCATTACTTGAACTCTACTTGGGCAAGAACATGTTTTCTCTGCATTGTTGCCTTTTCCTCTCCTCTCTTTCTTCTCCTGCTTTCTGAGGTACTGTGCTTTAATCGTACAAAACTTAACAAGACAGATGCTTTAGCTAGAGTCATGTCTTCCTTATGCAGCTGGGCCTTTATATTCAGATTCTGCTTTCCCTAGAATGTCTTTGTTTATCACTTTCCACATTTCTTCCCGTTTTGTCTCATCTCTCCTGAAAGGGCCTTAGTACTCCTTAAGCTGCTCATCCAAGTTTCAGTTTGTTTATGTATTCATGTATTTGTATGTAAGTATGTATGGTTTACATTTGAAGTTACAAGTCATATCACCTTCTGGAAAAAGGCTTGATAGAAAGCTGGATAACAGCTAACTCTGGTTCAGGCTGTTTGTGTGGCCTGCTAACACTGAGCCAGTGTTACCAAGCAGCACTAATGCCCTGGACAAGTGCAAGATAACAGCTAGCTCTGGTTCAGGCTGTTTGTGTGGCCTGCTAACACTGAGCCAGTGTTACCAAGCAGCACTAATGCCCTGGACAAGAGCAAGATAACAGCTAGCTCTGGTTCAGGCTGTTTGTGTGGCCTGCTAACACTGAGCCAGTGTTACCAAGCAGCACTAATGCCCTGGACAAGAGCAAGATAACAGCTAGCTCTGGTTCAGGCTGTTTGTGTGGCCTGCACTGCAGTGTTACCAAGCAGCACTAATGCCCTGGACAAGAGCAAGATAACAGCTAGCTCTGGTTCAGGCTGTTTGTGTGGCCTGCTAACACTGAGCCAGTGTTACCAAGCAGCACTAATGCCCTGGACAAGAGCAAGATAACAGCTAGCTAAGTGGCAGTGCTTGTTTAAATGCAGCTACATTATCATTTGGTTTTCAGTATTTTGACATTTTGCACTATCAATTATTTTGCTGTTGTAATGTTTGGGGTTGTATGCTATTATGTCCAGTAAATCAATGACTTGTTTTTTGTGTGAATTATAATGACCTGTTCTGACCAATTCATTCATGTTATTTATTGAGTGTCTTTTCGCCTGCCTTAAAATGAAAGCCAATCCTGTTACAGCGATAATGTAGTTTGTGTGAGACGTGTGGGCTTCCATCTTTAATCATCAAAATGCCTCAGATGCCCATGTAGTATTAAGCCATGTTTCTGTTTTTCATTGTATAGAAGAGATCCAAAACCGATGGTCACTGTTGCTTGAATAAAGGTGTCTACTCCAATCTGGAAAGCAAAGGAGATAATATCTTAAATATGTTTTTTTTCTTTTAATTGGCTTCTAGCAAAGCTCAATGTACTAAGAGCAGAAAGGGAAGGCTTATAAACGGTCTGTTCTTTGAAGTAAAACTCTGCATACTTGTAGTCAAATGTACATAACTGAAGTCTATCAGAGTGCAGGCTCTCATAGACTGTCTTAAAAAGCTTATATGACTAGGAGTGTTACTGCTTCTCTTAATGTATGTTGAGCTTAAACATCAGGAATTCACTGCACTGGAAATGGTGGACAATGCGGTCTCTACTGAGGGACTGATGAGGGCATTGAACCTAAGGGAAGTATTCTCCTGGACATGTTTTTCCTGTTCAGATGCACCGCCAAATAGGGATATCTTTCTTTCCACATACTTTCTCCAACCTTCACACCATGAGCACTTGGTTTCTGGATTAATGAATACACCCTGCTTTTCAATACTGGGTTTTTATTGTGGATTTTACTCTGCCTTCGTTACATTTTGTTATTTTGTGTCACTTGTTTATTTGATTTATGTTGTGCACCAAGCAGCACTTAGGACTTAAGCACTGTTTCAGGTTTCCCTACTGTTCTATCTTTCTGTTTCGATATGTATCACAGCCAACCTCCTACAGAGACGTGTGTTTCAGTACCTGACCCCTCCTTCCTGCCTTTCTTTGTCTTTTTTTACCACTGATGCCAATAAAACAAACAACTTAATACAGGCTGGTGTGGACGGTGATTTTCTGATCTGGAGTGAATACTCATTGGAGACAGGTGTATGATGATACTATAGGGACAGGAGTTTCTCCATCAAACAGGTAAAAACCAGTCCCTAGAGATGTACCTTCAATGGTCACATGGTCTGTAAAAACTGGTCCTAGTTAGATAATACATTTGTGAAGTACATAAATCCCTGCTTGTGAGTCAGAACCAACCGAAGAATGGTGACAGTGGAACAAATGATTCAGTCCTGTCTATTTCTATTCGTAGTCCTGTTGATCGCCCTGAATGACGTTCCATATTGGGCTTGGTTAGGCTTAGGGCCAGAGCAGGTCCAAACACTGACTCTCTGACTCTCACTAATCCCAAATTACGAACCTGACTGAATGTATCAGGTTCCTTTCCTCATGGAGGAGAACCAAGACCCAGCCAGCCCGAGGACCTGTGACAAACCACACTTTACTAGCAGCCTTGTAATCGTCAAGGATCTGACTGAGTTCTACCACTCGCTTTGTGTCTTTTTTAAATAGTGAATTGCCTTATTGTTTATGCTGGCACAGGCCAGGTGGTACATTACCTTGTTCTGTCCTTATTCAAAGGTTAAGATCTGAAAGAATCCTTGAAAGAATGGATTAATCCAATGGCATGCCCTCATGGGCGAGGCAGGGTCCACCTGGCATCACCCAGCCACACCTCTCCAGCCTGGCATAGGATTGGGGAGGAGTTGTTCCTAACCACTGATACAGGGTCAGATATTATTTCATCTAACCCAATGGTTAACCGTAGGACTGGTTGCAGGGTAGTCTCATCCTAGATATGTGGGTTAGGGCCAACTTCTACCTCGAGCCCTGGCATACAGCAACCAATGGGATCCCTGCTCCATCTGTCAGAGCAAACCACTGAGTCCACACAAAGCCTGAGAAACCCACTCTCCCACCATCACCCCCACGCCCCCCATTCCTCCCTGCCTTTTTGGCAGCAGCCATTCCTCCAGGTCTTGTCCAGGAGAGAGCACTAAAGCTTTCCACCTGACAGACAGTAATCCACCGGGATCTGAGGCCCGCCGATGGGCCGGAACATGCCCGCCCACCGTGTGTGCGTGTGTGTGTGTGTTCGCCACTCTTTTTTTGTTCTCTGAAGTGGCAGAGAGGTTTCGGTGGTTTTTAGAGGGGCCTTGAGCCTCGCCGCTCTGTTGATTCCAAACTCCATTAAGTTCTTAATGTTGGACAGGCCAGAGTTGATCTCCTCTTCTCTCTCCCTCTCCCCCCTCTCTCTCTCTCTCTCTCTCTCTCTCTCTCTCTCTCTCTCTCTCTCTCTCTCTTTCTTTTCCCCTTCCCCCTTCCTAAATGGAACCCTCACACATTTCTTTCCCTAGGGGACACGGGGGTTCCAGGCATTGTAACCCTTTACGATTTTAAACAGATTTTCAGTGTGAGGTATTAACGACACCAAGTGTTTGTACTTGTATGCAATGAGTGAATGGAGGGGTTGACACATTCCTTCCCTTCTATTGGAAATATATCTACTGTAGTTACCAGAGGAATGAAAGCCCTGTAAAATGTCATTGGACTTTGAAACAATAACTCTGTATGTAAATTCTGTATGTAGTTTGCCGACATGACAAAAGATGTGTCCAAACATGGTTGGGAAAAACTGTTGCTCAGCCTTTATGGTTCCTGTCCTTATTCTCCTCCCGAGTCTCTCAGCAGGCTTCCCAAACAAGACGAGTACAAGTGTAACATAACTGTGTGTGTGTGGATGTAAGTGGGTGTGTGTGTGTGTGTGTGTGTGTGTGGTGGTGGGGGGTGGTGGTGGGGGGGGGGGGGGGGGGGGGGGGGGCACGTGCGTGTGTGTGTGTGCAGACTGTGTATTGCCTGACTCATTTGCCTGCGATTTGTATTGAGGAGAGGGCAAATTGAACCTGAGTGTCGACCGCGCTTAATTGTCATCGCCAATTAGTGCATTGTCAACGGCCACAATGGCTCAACTGTACCGAGTGGAACACGGTCCTTTGTGCTTCTCCAGTGGCCCGGGGGCCAGTCAAGACTCATTTAGGGCCTTGACAACAAGAGAAGAGAAATGCAATAAAAAAAAAGAAAGAAAACAAAAGGCGGTTTAAAGAGAAAAAGACGATTGGAGAGAGGAGGGTTGGAGACAGGAGGGGTGGAGAGAGGAGAGAGGAGGGTTGGAGACAGGAGGGGTGGAGAGAGGAGGGGTGGAGAGAGGAGGGTTGGAGACAGGAGGGGTGGAGAGAGGAGGGGTGGAGAGAGGAGGGTTGGAGACAGGAGGGGTGGAGGAGGAGGGGTGGAGAGAGGAGGGTTGGAGACAGGAGGGGTGGAGAGAGGAGGGGTGGAGAGAGGAGGGTTGGAGACAGGAGGGGTGGAGAGAGGAGGGTTGGAGACAAGAGGGTTGGAGACAGGAGGGGTGGAGAGGAGGAGGGGTGGAGAGAGGAGGGTTGGAGACAGGAGGGGTGGAGAGAGGAGGGGTGGAGGAGGAGGGTTGGAGACAGGAGGGGTGGAGAGAGGAGGGTTGGGAGAGAGGAGGGGAGACAGGAGGGGTGGAGAGAGGAGGGTTGGAGGAGGAGGGGTGGAGGGAGAGGAGGGGTGGAGAGAGGAGGGTTGGAGACAGGAGGGGTGGAGAGAGGAGGGGTGGCGAGAGGAGGGTTGGAGAGGAGGGGTTGGAGACAGGAGGGGTGGAGAGGAGGGGTGGAGAGAGGAGGGTTGGAGAGGACAGGAGGGGTGGAGAGAGGAGGGTTGGAGACAGGAGGGTTGGAGAGAGGAGGGTTGGAGACAGGAGGGGTGGAGAGAGGAGGGTTGGAGACAGGAGGGTTGGAGAGAGGAGGGTTGGAGAGAGGGTAGAGGGAGGAGGGGTGGAGAGAGGAGGGTTGGAGAGAGGGTAGAGGGTTGGAGAGAGGGTAGAGGGAGGAGGGGTGGAGAGAGGAGGGGTGGAGAGAGGAGGGTTGGAGAGAGGGGTAGAGGGAGGAGGGGTGGAGAGAGGAGGGTTGGAGACAGGAGGGGTGGAGAGAGGGTTGGAGGGAGGAGGGGTGGAGACAGGAGGGTGGAGAGAGGAGGGTTGGAGAGGAGGGTTGGAGAGAGGAGGGTTGGAGAGAGGGTAGAGGGAGGAGGGGTGGAGAGAGGAGGGTTGGAGAGAGGGTAGAGGGAGGAGGGGTGGAGAGAGGGTAGAGGGAGGGAGAGAGGAGGGTTGGAGAGAGGGTGGAGAGAGGAGGGTTGGAGAGAGGGTGGAGAGAGGAGGGTTGGAGGGAGGAGAGGGTGGGAGAGGGAGGAGGGGTGGAGAGAGGAGGGTTGGAGAGAGGGTGGAGAGAGGAGGGTTGGAGACAGGAGGGTTGGGTAGAGGGAGGAGGGGTGGAGAGAGGGAGAGAGGAGGGTTGGAGAGAGGGTAGAGGGAGGAGGGGTGGAGAGAGGAGGGTTGGAGAGGAGGGTTGGAGAGAGGAGGGTTGGAGAGAGGGAGGAGGAGGGTGGAGAGAGGAGGGTTGGAGAGAGGGTAGAGGGAGGAGGGGTGGAGAGAGGAGGGTTGGAGAGAGGAGGGTTGGAGACAGGAGGGGGGTAGAGAGGAGGGTTGGGAGGGGTGGAGAGAGGAGGGGTGAGAGAGGGAGGGTTGGGACAGGAGGGTTGGAGAGAGGAGGGTTGGAGAGAGGGTAGAGGGAGGAGGGGTGGAGAGAGGAGGGTTGGAGACAGGAGGGTTGGAGAGAGGAGGGTTGGAGAGAGGGTAGAGGGAGGAGGGGTGGAGAGAGGAGGGTTGGAGACAGGAGGGGTGGAGAGGGAGGAGGAGGGTTGGAGACAGGAGGGGTAGAGGGAGGAGAGGGTAGAGGGAGAGGGGGAGGAGGGGTGGAGAGAGAGGGAGAGAGGAGGGTTGGAGAGGAGGGTGGAGAGGAGGGTTGGAGGAGGAGGGTGGAGAGAGGAGGGTTGGAGAGAGGGTGGAGACAGGAGGGGTGGGGAGGAGGGTTGGAGACAGGAGGGTTGGAGAGGAGGGGGAGGAGGGGTGGAGAGAGGGGTGGAGAGAGGAGGGTTGGAGACAGGAGGGTTGGGTAGAGGGAGGAGGGGTGGAGAGAGGAGGGTTGGAGAGAGGGTAGAGGGAGGAGGGGTGGAGAGAGGAGGGTTGGAGACAGGAGGGTTGGAGAGAGGAGGGTTGGAGAGAGGGTAGAGGGAGGAGGGGTGGAGAGAGGAGGGTTGGAGACAGGAGGGTTGGAGAGAGGAGGGTTGGAGAGAGGGTAGAGGGAGGAGGGGTGGAGAGAGGAGGGTTGGAGACAGGAGGGTTGGAGAGAGGAGGGTTGGAGAGAGGGTAGAGGGAGGAGGGGTGGAGAGAGGAGGGTTGGAGAGAGGGTAGAGGGTTGGAGAGAGGGTAGAGGGAGGAGGGGTGGAGAGAGGAGGGGTGGAGAGAGGAGGGTTGGAGAGAGGGTAGAGGGAGGAGGGTGGAGAGAGGAGGGGGGAGGAGGGGGTGGAGAGAGGAGGGGTGGAGAGGAGGGGTAGAGAGAGGAGAGAGGAGGGTTGGAGAGAGGGTAGAGGGAGGAGGGGTGGAGAGAGGAGGGGTGGAGAGAGGAGGGTTGGAGAGAGGGTAGAGGGAGGAGGGGTGGAGAGAGGGTAGAGGGAGGAGGGTTGGAGAGAGGGTAGAGGGAGGAGGGTTGGAGAGAGGGTAGAGGGAGGAGAGGGTAGAGGGAGGAGGGGTGGAGAGAGGGAGGAGGGTTGGAGAGAGGGAGGAGGGGTGTAGAGGGAGAGGGTAGAGGGAGGAGAGGGTAGAGGGAGGAGGGGTGGAGAGAGGGTAGAGGGAGGAGAGGGTAGAGGGAGGAGGGGTGGAGAGAGGGTAGAGGGAGGAGAGGGTAGAGGGTGGAGGGGTGGAGAGAGGAGGGTTGGAGAGAGGGTCGAGGGAGGAGGGTGGAGAGAGGGTAGAGGGTGGAGGGGTGGGAGAGAGGAGGGTTGGAGAGAGGGTAGAGGGAGGAGGGGTGGAGAGAGGGGAGAGAGGGTAGAGGGAGGAGGGGTGGAGAGAGGGTAGAGGGAGGAGGGGTGGAGAGAGGGTAGAGGGAGGAGGGGTGGAGAGATGGTAGAGGGAGGAAGGGTGGAGAGCGGGTAGAGGGAGGAGGGCAGCGGTAACCTGGGATGGAACGCAAGGCTGAGGGTCCTTTTGAAAGGGGGAAGAGAGTATTGCTACGACCCCCCCTTACTAACCCTCCCCTTCTCTGACACACACACATACACACAAACTAGCCCTCTGACATGGGGCAATCCACACAAAGGCACACAGGACTGCTGTTCTGGGTGACCCGGATCAGAGGAGAAAGAGTAGCTAGTACTTCTGCTCTCTACAGTTACAACTGTTGCCTTATGGTGCATTCTGACTGGGGCCTCTAGCATAGACCTATGTCCATGTGTAAAAGCCTATGAATCTAAACTAGGTCATTGCTCTGCTCAATGCACATTATCAAAAACATTGTGCTTTACTCAAGTGAGTAGCTACACTATTTTGATTGGTTGGGTCAGTTCCATTTTATTTCAATTAAGGAGATACAGTACATTGAAATTCCAATTCAATAATTTGAAAGAGGCCATTTATTTTCAATGAGGATTTCTCCATTCCTGAAGTGGAATTCCAATCCACTTTCTCTAGTTTACTGAATAGAGATGGAGTTGACTCTAGCTCTGGTTGCTAATGGCTACTGATGTTTGCTGTGATTGTTGCTTTCTGTTGGACAGACAGGGCAAGACAGTGATGGACTGCTACGAACACACAGCAGTTTAGCCATCTCTGACAGGAAAATTCAGTGACTTCCCCAGGTAGACGCTAAATTCCCACAGCAGCACCCTAACCAACACCAACCCACTCTACAACATGTCACACCACTCTCAGTCTAGTGATGCTTGCTTTTCCCTCTGACTAAAGGTTTGAACTGGTTATTAAGTCATTTATAGGGCCCAGGCTCATGGATAGAGTCACATAGCAGGATATACTCCTGGCCCCAGGTATGTGTTATAAATAGGAATGTTTTCCTAACCATGTTAACTGACCAGGAAAAACTCTGGTCCTAGCTGAGGCTCCTCACTGTATGACAACACTAAACAACACTGAAAATACTACTGTTATTCAAAACACTCAAACTATTATAGAAGTGGGGATTGGAGTTACATAATCTTATCACACAAAAAGTGGGATTTACACATGATTGTAGGTCCCTAAATGTGGGATTATAATTGTTTTGAGTAATTATGTCCGGTATTGTGTAACCCTGACCTCATGTCTATGTATACTGTATAAAGGTTAAATCAGAGAGTGGGAGGGGGAGTGGAGACAGGAAAATGAGAATGCATTTACAAATGTAACATTGTGTGATTAGCCTTTTGTGTGTTTGTGTGTGTGTCTATGGAGAAGGCTGAATGAGGAGCAGGATAAAGGCTTTTGTGTAGACACCTGTACGGGCACGTAGGCTCATCCCTGGCCCTGGAAAGAGAGAGGGAGGTGGTGAAGGAGAGAGGGAGGGAGGGAGGGAGGGAGGGGGACAGAAAAGCCAGGGAGGGGAGCATTGTGCCACAGATTTTGCCACAACACTCAATTTTACTCACATACCCAAGCTAACTGATATGGAACCCACAATCTTTACTGTGTGTGTTTTGTAGGTGAGCTCAGGTTGTTATTTTGATTCCAAAGAAATCAGAAGACCTAAATAAACTGACCTGTGATTAGATGTTGTGTCCAATCTCTGAGCAGCTCCGCCTGTGTGGTCAATTGTTGATTAGGTTCGCCTAGCTGTCAGATTGGTTGATATGCTGTGCTCTGTAACCCGTGGTTACCAGACTGGTCAATGATGCAGGTCAGGGTTTGTTTGAATGTGTCAAGTCTTAGTCAAACATCTCAGGTACCAGGGAAATTTAGCAAGAGTGACCCACCGTGTGTGTTTTTGTGTGTGTGAGGTTTAGTGTGTGTGTGTGTGTGTGTGTGTGTGTGTGTTTGTCACAGGTTTTTATAAAGTAAAAAAACAAAACATTTAACCTTTATTTAACTAGGCAAGTCAGTTAAGAACAAATTCTTCTTTACAATGACAGCCTGCCCCGGCCAAACCCTAACCCAGACGACGCTGGGCCAAATGTGCGCCGCCCTATGGGACTCCCAACCACGGCCGGATGTGATACAGCTTGGATTCAAACTAGGGACTGCACAGTAGTGACGCCTCTTGCACTGAGATGCAGTGCCTTAGACCGCTGCGCCACTCGGGAGCAGTCTTTTGATACCACAGAGTCTTTCAGGAATGTGGTCCTTTCTATTGACTCATTTATCTTGGTAACATGCAGTTTATCCAATGGAATCTGGGTGTTAACAGGCAATAGAAACGCTTGACTTGGCAGTTAAGAAAGACACAGTCAGTCAGACAGACACATAGTCACATACAAACACACACACACCCTGCAAGACCTTTGGACTTCAGAAAGCCTCAGCACCTCTGTGTCACCTGGGCAGGAAATGTGTGTGTGTGTGTATCAACCCTATCCTGTATGAATGTTCCCTGACCTTAAAGAGACAGGTCAAAAGAAAACAAGCTGAGTGAAACCATGGGCTATGTCCCAAATGGCACCTTATTTCCTATATAGTGCACCACTTTTGACCAGGGCCCAAAAGTAGTGCACTATACAGGGAATAGGGTGCCATTTGGGACACAGACATGCTTTGTGGAGGGGCCTTCCATGTGATCACAGTGTATGTCTTGCCTGTTGGACCCATTGTCATGAATGTTTAGACTCACTCCTGCTAGGTCAACACACTCACAAAGCACGGCTGTTGTTTACCTTACCTATATGCCTACTTATTTACTTTACCTATATGTCTACCCTCCCTCCCTAACACAGGAGGCTGCTGAGGGGAGGACGGCTAATAATAATGGCCGGAACGGAGCTGATGGAATGGCATTAAACATGTATTTGACACCATTCCACTTATTCTGCTCCAGCCAGTGGATGACCCCGTCTTCCGCAGTTAAGGTGCCACCAACCTCCTGTGCTACCTACCTGCCTCCCTACCCAGCCTGGTCTCATAGACTAGACATAACATAGTAAACATAAATCTGGGAAACTCAAATTAGTAAGATATGTTACATTTGGTATGGTTACATAAGACAGAAGGTTGCTTAAGGCAAAAACGAAAGGAGGGTGGTTGGGTGGGCATATATAATGTGAACGTCTAGCAACCCAAAGGTTGCCTGTTCGAATCTTATCATGAACCAATTTAAACTTTTTAGCTACTTTGCAACTACTAAACCTTCCCCTAACCTTAACCATTTAACGTAACTCCTAACCCTAACCTTAACGCTAACCTTAACCCCTAGCCCAGGTATTCCCGTCGGGGAATGTGATACACATTTTATTTTTTTATAATAAAAAAATCTTCACATTTTCAAATAATACATTTATATTTTCCAACGGGGCTATAGATTTGGATGAGGTTTTTTTCTTGCCTGAGTAGCCTCGTTTCACTGCCAAAAATAGAATTAAACCATCTAGTGTTCAGCAAAATAACAACACAATGTCAAATACAGGTAGCCTAGTCAAATAATTATCATCCAATCACATTAAACTTTACTCTCTCACAGGAAACCTTCACTCTTGAGCAGACATTTAGAAACATGACAATTTGAAAAATAAGCAACTGTAGTTTTTTGAGTGAGAATCAAGACGACTTTCGAGTAGTAAGACATATAAAAGCAACAGATACCATTAATAAGAAGGGGCTAGAAGCGTCTTATATGATGAGCTACCGAGTGGCTAGGACAGGCAAGCCCCATCCTTTGTGGAGCACTTAATTCTTCCTGCTACCGCGGATATGGCTGGGACAATGCTGGGGGAAAAGACCAAAAAAACTATACAGACAATGTCTTCATCAAACAACACTGTTTCACGATGCATCAGTGACATGGCAGGAGATGTTTTGAAAGAATTGCTGCTTTGCATACAAGCCAGTGTATTGAATGTGCGGGACAAAATTGAGACTTTAATTAAGAAGTTGGAGCTCTTTTCTGCCTGCATTAACAAGGACAACACACAGGTCTTTCCATCATTGTATGATTTCTTTGTGTGCAAATGAACTCAAGCTTACGGACAATGTCAAATGTGATATAGCGAAGAACCTGAGTGAGATGGGTGCGCGATTACGCAGGTACTTTCCCAAAACGTACGACACAAACAACTGGATTCGTTATCCCTTTCATGCCCTGCCTCCAGTCCCCTTACTGATATCTGAACAAGAAAGCCTCATCGAAATTGCAACAAGCGGTTCTGTGAAAATGTAATTTAATCATAAGCCACTGCCAGATTTCTGGATAGGGCTACGCTCAGAGTTTCATGCCTTGGCAAATTGTGTTGTTATTAAGACACTGATGCCCTTTGCAACCACGTACCTACAGTTGAAGTTGGAAGTTTACATACTTAGGTTGGAGTCATTAAAACTCCTTTTTCAACCACTCCACACATTTCTTGTTAACAAACTATAGTTTTGGCAAGTCAGTTAGGACATCTACTTTGTGCATGACACAAGTCATTTTTCCAACAATTGTTTACAGACAGATCGTTTCACTTATAATTCACTGTATCACAATTCCAGTGTGTCAGAAGTTTACATACACAAAGTTGACTGTGCCTTTAAACAGCTCGGAAAATTCCAGAAAATGATGTTATGGCTTTAGAAGCTTCTGATAGGCTAATTGACATAATTTGAGTCAATTGGAGGTGTACCTGTGGATGTATTTCAAGGCTTACCTTCAAACTCAGTGCCTCTTTGCTTGACATCATGGGAAAATAAAAATAAATCAGACAAGACCTCAGAAAGAAAATTGCGGACCTCCAAGTCTGGTTCATCCTTGGGAGCAATTTACAAATGCTTGAAGCTACCACGTTCATCTGTACAAACCATAGTACACAAGTGTAAACAACATGGGACCACGCAGTCGTAATACCGCTCAGGAAGGAGACGCTTTCTGTCTCCTAGAGATGAACATACTTTGGTGTAAAAGGTGCAAATCAATCCCAGAACAACAGCAAAGGACCTTGTGAAGATGCTGGAGGAAACAGGTACAAAAGTATCTATATCCACAGTAAAACGAGTCCTATGTCGGCATAACCTGAAAGGCTGCTCAGCAAGGATGAAGCCACTGCTCCAAAACTGCCATAAAAAAGCCAGACTACGGTTTGCAACTGCACATGGGGACAAAGATCCTACTTTTTGAGAAATGTTCTCTGGTCTGATGAAACAAAAATAGAACTGTTTGGCCATAATGATCATTGTTATGTTTGGAGGAAAAAGGGGGAGGCTTGCAAGCCGAAGAACACCATCCCAACCGTGAAGCATGGGGGTGGCAGCATCATGTTGTGGGGGTGCATTGCTGCAAGAGGGACTGGTGCACTTAACAAAAGGAAGGCAATGCTACCAAATACTAATTAAGTGTATGTAAACTTCTGACCCACTGGGGGTGTGATGAAATAAATAAATGCTGAAATAAATCATTCTCTCTACTATTATTCTTACATTTCACATTCTTAAAATAAAGTGGTGATCCTAACTGACCTACGACAGGGAATTTTTACTAGGATTAAATGTCAGGAATTGTGAAAAACTGAACTAAATGTATTTGGCTGAGGTGTATGCAAACTTCCGACTTCAACTGTATGTGTGGAGTCTCTGCCCTCACTAGCATGAAAACTAAATACAGGCACAGACGGTGTGTGGAAATTATTTAAGACTGAGACTCTCTCCAATACAACCCAACATTGCAGAGTTGTGTGCATCCTTTCAAGCACACCCATCTCATTAACCTGTGGTGAGTTATTCAACCTTTTTGATGAACAAATAAGGTTTTATATGTAAGATGGCTAAATAAAGAGCGAAATTATTGATTATTATTATATTATTATTTGTGCCCTGGTCCTATTTCCCACGTGCCGGGTTGTGACAAAACCTCACACTCATTCTTATGTTTAATAAATGTATCGTATAGTGTGTGTGTGGCAGGACTACAGTGATGGCAAAAAACAGCATTTGAGAGTGAACTGACCCTGATGCTAGAGGGGGTACGCAGCTGGAGAATGAATGTTTGAAGGGGTAAACGTTTTTGAAGCACTGCCTTAACCCTTATCCTAGCTAACGTTAGCGTTAGCCACCTAGCAAATTGAAATTCGTAACATATCAATTCACAACATATCACAAGAATTGTAATTTGTAACATATCATACGAAATGGATGATGGACATCCACAAATTAATACATACCATAGTAAATTGAGTTTCCTGGATTTACATACAGAATAATAGGGAATTCTCTGAGACCAGGCTGCCCTTTTCTTACTTACAATGACAGCCTAGGACCAGTGGGTTAAGTGCCTTGTTCAGGGGCAAAACGACAGATTTTTACCTTGTCAGCTTGGGGATTCAATCTAGCAACCTTTCGGTTACTGGCACAACGCTCTAACCACTAGGCTACCTGCCAACCCTACCTACCTATCTACTCCCCTACTTCCCTACCTACTTCGGCCAGCACTAACTGAGAATTCAGGATGTTAACAATTGGACATGTCCAATAATGCAGGGCCTCGAGGTGGGTCCTTGTGGTCCTCTGTAGCTCAGTTCGCAGAGCATGGCTTTGGCGCTATTTTACTCATGTTAGGCTGTCAACCATGTCCAATCACCATCTCCATGTCCATGTTTCAAAAGCCAATCATGTATAGCTTCTCATTCTTTGGAAGAAGGACTCAGCCTATAGCGCTGTTCCATCTTTTGAAAGATGGAGGGGTGCGATGCTATTGGTTGACTCAGCCAGACAGAACTGTAGCTAGCTAGCTACTGTAGACAATTGTCTCCAACTTTCTCCTAAATTATCAGCTTTTCATCCCACAAGGTAAGATTAAACACCATACTGTAATGGTGATATTAACCAGAGCCAACTTGTTTTCCAACAGTAGAAGTTAAATAGCAACCGCCAACTTGTGGTTATCAATAGTTGCTCCTTAGCCGCTGGTAACGGTACAGTAAAGTTACAGTAACTCTAGCATTAGTTTTCATAAGTAAGAGAACTCTCAAAGTTGGTGAGATCTAAAATATAATACAATCTGCTAACGTTAAGTTATTGCCCATTTTAGTAAATGCTATTCTGCTAGCTAAATGTATTAGCTATCTAGCTAACGTTTGCAATCTATGTAAACAGGTACGGACGGTCATGTGTTACATTTTGACTTTTTTTTTGCTAGCTAAGTTAGCTATTATGCCAGCTAAGTTAGATAATGCTTTGATATCCAGGGGATGAACTTTGTTCTAGCCATAGCTAACATATACTTTATACCAAAGTATTTGTTTAGGAATTAAAACAGTCAGTCCATGATATTTTATTTAACCAGGTAAGTCAGTTAAGAACAAATTCTTATTTAGAATAATGGCCTACCCCAGATGACGCTGGGCCAATCACGGATGGTTGCGATACAGCCTGGAATTGAACCAAGGTCTGTAGTGACACCTCTAGCACTGAGATGCAGTGCCTTAGACCGCTGCACCACTCAGGAGCCTAGCTGATATAGCCTAAGTTGACTATTTGCCATGATGCTTGGTTAGACAACTTGCTTGAATACTGACAAATTTCCCAATAACACCACGTATTCTTGTAGGCTGACTATATTAGCATAGTTTACATTAGGTTTGCTATGTATTGCTAATTGTTCTTGTGGTAGTGTTATACATCCATCCTGATGTTTTCAGATGTCTAAAAGAAGGGCTAGTTTAGCCAGCTAGTCCTAAGGAGGACTCCGGTACACTGCACACCGTGTGCTTTTGTACTTTTTGTTCATCTAAAAAACATACTGTATTACAAGAAATAGCTGTATAGCTGCAACTTTATTATAATATTTGGCCATCCAATTGTCATTGCATATTGTAACAAAGAGTATACACAGTGTCAAAGTCCCAAGCTGTGATCTTGTCAACCAATCACAACAGGTTTTAACAAAAGTTCCAGAGAGAGGTAGAGTTCATCACCCCTTGACTCAAGGTTTTGTGTGTGGGGGATGGGTTGTGGGGTGAGCTACTTGAAAGTGCTGGGAGATGGTGAAGTCACCAGCAGGGGACTTCATAACAGGCTTCCTTATGTATTGTTACAGATAGAGAATTGCCCGATGCAGGTCCATGGACAACTCTTCTCTGGGGCCTTCAGAGATGTGTCTGTGGATTTCACCCCCAGGAGGTCAAATGAATAAAGCTTACAGGCTAAACGAACATGCATTCTCTTTTTTCTGATTTACTGAAATTAGATACCATACTCTAGTGTTGTCTCTGTATTTTCCCCCCTATGTTTGAAGCAGGTCTCTACCTACAGCTTCGCCAGTGCCTGCGTCTGTGTCCGCTGTTCAGACTCCTCCATTGAGGACTGCAATTGAACTTGTTGTCAATGGTAAATGTTACATTTCTTTTTTTTTTACTATTCGGTTTTTCTCTCTCTTTTGCAGTTCAATAAGCAACGTTTTTGGGGGCTCTCGTATCTGCAGTAAGACCATACCTTAACCTGGCAAGGAAGAAAAATATATATATTTAACCTTTATTTAACTAGGCAAGTCAGTTAAGAAAGCCTGCTCATGTAAATCAAATACAGACTAACCTGTCAAAAGCTTGGCTTGTATTGATCTGTTTTTATAACGGTATAACCTTAAATAATCTTAATGGAACTACATAGATGTCCGTAGCCCGGCCAAGTTGTCTACAGCCTCTCTGAGTGCCCCCACCCATGCTATGGCCTCTGTAAGTGCCCCCACCACTACACCGCGTCTGAGTACCCCAATCCCTGCACCCCTGTCTGTGAGTGGAATTGTACCTGCTACATCATACACTGTTGTCCTTTTAGAACTAATACCTAGAACTTACATCAATCAAACATGATGGAGAAAAACTATCGTGTGTCATGTTTGAAATATCGCATGACCATATTGTCGGTATTCATACACATATTTTCCTTTAGCATTTCAGCATGATGTGCCTAGGAAGCCTGTTTGGGAACATATTATATAGCTTAACCTGTCAAGAGCTTATTTGATTAATACTGTTTACCCTCAAATCATCTTCTACCATTTTCCCTTCCTCCTGGCCCTTCTCCAGCCCTGCTACAGCCTCTGTGAAGACCACCTCGCCTTTCTCCCAGACCCCATCTGCTACAGCCTCTGTGAAGACCACCTCGCCTTTCTCCCAGACCCCATCTGCTACATCCTCTGTGAAGACTACCTCGCCTTTCTCCCAGACCCCATCTGCTACATCCGCTGTGAAGACAATCACTCTGCTGTTTCTAATGGGCACCGCCAGCTCTTCTAGAGCTTCTAAGAGCTCTCCTCTGATAGAGCCTCTAAGAGCAACCTCAGTACATAACACACATAGCTGTCATTTCTTAACTAATATTGTTATGAAAACTATGTGTCAGTGTTTTGATTTGATTAAGATATTGTGAGTAATCAGATGAATCTATTTTTGGCTTGTTTTGCATTCAGTTGTCTTTGTCATTCTCAAGAGAGCTGATTGGTGGGTGGACAACCTGCTCAGGCAGACTGGGAAGGCCATACAGGACATGGACCTGACTCAGAGGAGACTGATATGCAGGACTATTCAATGGACCCCACAGTTGCTAGTCATCTGGATGGCTTCACTAACACCACCACTGCTGACTTCTCTGCTGCCAGGCCCACCCAAACTGCTCCCACTACAGTCCTGCTTCCTCCTGTGTCAAGTCTGCTGCCACCAATACCTGGCCTGCTTCACTCATAGCCCAGTCTGCTGCCAGGCCCACCCAAACTGCTCCCGCTACAGTCCTGCTTCCTCCTGTGTCAAGTCTGCTGCCACCAATACCTGGCCTGCTTCACTTACAGCCCAGTCTGCTGCCAGCCAACTCCACCCACGCAAAACAACTTGAGTGGCAACACGTCACTAGTTTCCATATAGACCCTACTGCAAGTTTCCATATAGACCCTGCTGAAAGTTTCCATATAGACCCTGCTCCAAGTTTCCATATAGACCCTGCTGTAAGTTTCCATATAGACCCTGCTGTAAGTTTCCATATAGACCCTGCTGCAAGTTTCCATATAGACCCTGCTGCAAGTTTCCATATAGACCCTGCTGTAAGTTTAAATATAGACCCTACTGTAAGTTTCCATATATATACCCTGCTGTAAGTTTCCATATAGACCCTGCTGTAAGTTTCCATATAGACCCTGCTGCAAGTTTCCATATAGACCCTGCTGCAAGTTTCCATATAGACCCTGCTGTAAGTTTCCATATAGACCCTGCTGCAAGTTTCCATATAGACCCTGCTGCAAGTTTCCATATAGACCCTGCTGTAAGTTTCCATATAGACACTGCTGTAAGTTTCCATATAGACCCTGCTGTAAGTTTCCATATAGACCCTGCTGCAAGTTTCCATATAGACCCTGCTGTAAGTTTCCATATAGACCCTGCTGCAAGTTTCCATATAGACCCTGCTGTAAGTTTCCATATAGACCCTGCTGCAAGTTTCCATATAGACCCTGCTGTAAGTTTCCATATAGACCCTGCTGCAAGTTTCCATATAGACCCTGCTGCAAGTTTCCATATAGACCCTGCTGTAAGTTTCCATATAGACCCTGCTGCAAGTTTCCATATAGACCCTGCTGTAAGTTTCCATATAGACCCTGCTGCAAGTTTCCATATAGACCCTGCTATACTCCAGCCCTTTTTATCTTCTTTTTAAAATTAGGGTCATCGAGTAAATCAGATTGAGCTTTAACCCACGGTTGTTCTAGTGTGTCACAAACCACTACCTTCCTTCCCACGGGGCACACCTGGGTAGAATCAATTTAGTTCCAATATCATTTCAATGAAACTACGTTGAACTACATTGGTTCCACGTAGTTTCATTGAAATGAAGTGGGAACAAAATTGAATTGATATCTGTGCCCAGTGGAATGTAATGTATTTATATTTATATCAGGTAATACGCAGTCCACAAGAAACTGCAACAGATAACTGAATATTTAAGATACTAATTGCAAGATACTAATTGTATAGTACAGCAATAAACCAACCTCATTAGAACAACACTTCTATATATTATAATTATGCTACCATAATTGTTTAATTAATTTAGGTGATCTTAAATTCACCAATGTGAAAAATAACACTTTTGGAGACTATAGTGGTTGTTTAGAAATGTTATTTCTGGCCAAGGCGGGATTGAACTGGGGACCTTAGGGTCCACTCTTCCCCTTCCTCTCCCCTCCCCTTAACTTATTATTGTTCCCCAGCTTTGGCGCTTGCAACACCAGGATAGTGGGTTTGATTCCCGGGACCACCCGTATCTAGGAATGTACGCACGCATGACTGTAAGTCGTTTTGGATAAAAGCGTCTACTAAATGGCATATATTATATTATTATTATATGAATTCGTTTTTCCTGACCATGTGCAAAGCTGAGACTGAACCTAGGGGCCTATAGGAAGTGATGTCAAGGGGATGTAGTTCCTTTTTCTGCAGGTGTGTGTTGATCATTCAGGCTGCATTTTAATAGCGAAGCAGACGAGTTTCATGCCACTTCATTCCTTTGCTGGAATAGGCCCTTAGGGTAAACACATACACTATACAGGGACCCATGAATACACACACACACACACACACACACCCTCTCCAAGACAATCCCCACCCTTCATTTGACCCTACATTGACTCTTTTTCTATTTGTTTGACCCACGGTGCATATACATATACAACCTGCTGGCTGCACACATGTATTGTGTGAAATCCTGTATTAAGACTACACTACAGGGTCTTGCTGCCATCATCTGGGTCACAAGTTCACATACTGAGGGTATGTAGGCGACATTTCCCCACATACTACTCAAAATGTTGTATTCATCGCACAGTATACATCTAGATTATGGCATATTTGGTGTGTGTTATCATACTTTCTTTTTTTCACCATCATACTTTTCCTTGAAGTGCAGGTGCGTTATGTCTCCAAATGCCACCTGTCCCTTCACATCCGGTGAGCTACATCTTGGTCCATAAATGAACTGATTTGGTCAGTATTGTCGCCCACAACTCAGGTCCTGATTGGCACAAAAGGTACAAAGGGCGCGGCGTTGAAGTGCGAGTAGGCGTGGTAAAACTATCCAAACAGTCCTGGGTAATGAAACCGAGTGCTCGAGGACTGGCGCTCTGGATGAGGTGGGCGTTCTGTGCGTTCTGTAGCGGGACGAGAGGGGTCTCCTGAGTTATTTCGGCTCGAGCGCAGTGAGATGTGTAGCGCAACACAGTGATACCTGCTAATATCATTGGATACAAATTTGGAAAACAAGTGCTTTAGTTTGGAATAAAACGTCTTTGTGGTTATCCAAGTGATCGGACAAAGGCAAGCGTAACGAGTTTCCCAAACTTTAGATAGAGAGGAGTGTAAACCTGTTTTCTACCTCTACATTAGGAACCCGAGAGCTGCTGCATAAAGAGTGGATTCTGTTTTTGTTGGATTTTAATCTGGACTTCAAATTAAACACATTATTTTCCTAAAATTTCTTCAAACATTTTTGCTTCCATTTTTGTTTTTATTGAGTAGAGAGCCTGTGACCGAGGCACGGGTGACTTCACCTGTCATGCGGAATACAAACTGTAGGAATATGAAATCGTTTCCGGATTAAGCCTGCGGTTACAGTTGTTACATTTATTGGCGCGTGACCTAACTGCAAGTAAAGAGGAAATTCAATTTTCAACTCATGTAATTGTAAAGCTCGGTGAATGATTTACAATTCGACCTCTTTAGACCCTCGACTTGGTGCTTTAGTCCATCTTTCGAAATCCTCACACATGTTTAATTGATTCGTTGGATTAAACAACAGTGAACGTTAATTTAGATTTTTCCCGGACCTTTACTGCATTTATAATCACCATGGTTCATTCGAAAGGTGCTCATGCTGTTGGAACATAAACTTGTGGTCTGGAATGAAACTTGTCGGTGATTTATAGAACAGAGGACTCTGGGCATGCTGCTGGAGCAATTACTCTCTCCTGGGATTTCATATTTCCGAGATGCAGTCATAAATTAAAGGAAGGACTGAGCTGAGAAAATACTCAAGTTCACAGCACACAGTGCAATTTTTCTACCTATATTTCTTTCTGGAAATATCCCACTTTCCAATGGCGACCACAGTAAAACCCCCGCTATGCGGTGTCGTCCGTTGGCTGCTCGTGCTGCTCCTCTCCCAGCTGCCCCGGCTCACGCAAACTGCCTCCAAGGATATAGTGTGTGAGCCCATCACGGTGCCCATGTGTAAGGGCATCGGATACAACCTCACCTACATGCCCAACCAGTTCAACCACGACACCCAGGAGGAGGTGGGCTTGGAGGTCCATCAGTTCTGGCCCCTGGTCCGCATCCACTGCTCCCCAGACCTGCTCTTCTTCCTGTGTTCCATGTACACCCCTATCTGTCTGCAGGACTACAAGAAGCCCCTGCCCCCCTGCCGCTCTGTATGTGAGCGGGCCAAGCGAGGCTGCTCCCCCCTCATGATCCAGTATGGTTTTGAGTGGCCAGAGAGGATGAGCTGTGAGCAGCTGCCTCAGCTGGGAGACGAGACTCTGTGTATGGACCAGAATAGTAGCGAGACCACCACCCTTTCCCCTCCCTTGCCCAAACCCACCCCCAAAGGCACCCGCCGAAGGCAGCCCGCCCCCAAGCCCCCCGCCCCCCAGGAGTGTGACCGCGACTGCCGTTGTCGGGACCCTCTGGTGCCTATCAAGAAAGACGCCCACCCCTTATACAACCGGGTCCACACTGGCCCTGTGGATAACTGTGCCCAGCCCTGCCACCACCCTTACTTCTCCCAGGACGAACGCACCTTCACCACCTTCTGGATCGGCTTGTGGTCCATCCTGTGCTTCGTCTCCACCCTGACCACTGTTGCCACCTTCCTCATAGACATGGAGCGCTTTCAGTACCCTGAGAGACCCATCATCTTCCTGGCTGCCTGCTACCTTTTTGTCTCCCTGGGCTACATTATACGACTAGTGGCAGGTCACGAGAGGGTGGCGTGCGCTGGGAGCGGAGACCAGCAGCACATCCTGTATGACACCACTGGCCCACCCCTGTGTACCCTGGTCTTCCTGCTCATCTACTTCTTCAGCATGGCCAGCTCCATCTGGTGGGTGGTGCTGTCCCTCACCTGGTTCCTGGCCGCGGGCATGAAGTGGGGTAACGAGGCGATTGCTGGTTACTCCCAGTACTTCCACCTGGCTGCCTGGCTGATCCCCAGCGTCAAGTCCATCGTGGTCCTCGCTCTGAGCTCTGTGGACGGAGACCCAGTGGTGGGGATCTGCTACGTGGGGAACCAGAGTCTGGAGAGCCTGCGGGGGTTTGTGTTAGCTCCCCTGGTGGTCTACCTCTTCACCGGCTCCCTGTTCCTCCTAGCGGGCTTTGTGTCTCTGTTCCGCATCCGCAGCATCATCAAACAGGGAGGGACCAAGACCGACAAACTGGAGAAGCTGATGATCAGGATCGGATTGTTCACGGTGCTTTACACAGTTCCTGCTACTATAGTAGTAGCCTGCCTGGTGTACGAGCAGCACTACAGGCCTGGTTGGGACCGGGCTCTATCCTGCTCGTGTCAGGCTGAGAGACAGAGGCTGGGCCTGGGGCCCGACTACGCCGTCTTCATGTTGAAATACTTCATGTGTCTGGTGGTGGGGATTACGTCCGGCGTGTGGATCTGGTCCGGAAAGACCCTGGAGTCGTGGAGGAGGTTCACCGCTCGCTGCTGCCTCTGCTGGGCCTCCAAGCCCACCGCACCCCCCTCATTGTACAGCGAGGCCAGTACGGCCCTCACAGGACACCCCAGTGCGGCCCTGCCACCAGGGTCCTACCACAAACCTGCCCTGCCCTCACATGTGTGAACGGGACCCTAGAGGGTAGAGAGGCCACGAATGCACATGTCCAGTGATAGCCCCCCTGTCATATGTGTGAATGGGAACGTGCCTCACCTGGAAATTGGACAAGATGGTGACTGTGATAAAAACACCATACAGCTCTCTGGAGGGAAAAGGGACAGAGGACAAGGAGATAACCAAGTAATATTCCACAGGTTCTAAATAGAACATTTATCGACCAACCAGCCTCACTAGCTCTTCTTGGAACATGAAGAACAGACACAAATGTGTTTTAACAGGAAAGAAATGGGACGTTTGTATCATATGACCTCTGTGGTACTTCCGATGCGCCGTGCTGCTTTGGTAAAGTACCACTACTTCAAAAGAGCCACTAGAACATTCTCTGAGAGGGGGAAAATGGAGATGTGTTTTTATGTGTATAAACCAGTACTCCTGTCAATCTATCTGGACCATTAGAGATGACTCATTATTTATTCCTGTATTCATTACCAGTCATACATTTGGACACACCTACTCATTCATGGGTTTAATTTTTTTTTTAAACTATTTTCTACATTATAGAATAATAGTGAAGACATCAAAACTATGAAATAGCATATGGAATCATGTAGTAAACAAAAAAGTGTTAAACAACTCAAAATATATTTTAGATTTTAGATTATTCTAAGTAGTGACAGCTTTGCACACTCTTGGCATTCTCTCAATCGGCTTCACCTGGAATGCTTTTCCAACAGTCTTAAATGAGTTCCCACATATGCTGAGCTCTTGTTGGCTGCTTTTCCTTCAATGTTTGGTCCAACTCATCCCAAACCATCTCAATTGGGTTGAGGTTGGGTGATTGTGGAGGCCAGGTCATCTGATGCAGCACTCCATCACTCTCCTTCTTGGTCCAACAGCCCTTACACAGCCTGGAGGTATGTTGGGTCATTGTCCTGTTGAAAAACAAACGATAGTCCCACTAAGTGCAAACCAGATGGGATGGCGTATCACTGCAGAATGCTATGGTAGCCATGCTGGTTAAGTGTGCCTTGAATTCTAAATAAATCACAGACAGTGTCACCAGAAAAGGACCACCACACCTCCGCCATGCTTCACGGTGGGAACCACACGTGTGGAGATCATCCGTTCACCTACTCTGCGTCTCACAAAGGCACGGCGGTTGGAACCAAATATCTCAAATTTGGACAGATTTCCACTGGTCTAATGTCCATTGCTCATTTCTTGGCCCAAGCAAGTCTCTTCTTGTTGGTGTCCTTTAGTAGTGGTTTCTTTGTAGCAATTTGACCATGAAGGCCTGATTCACGCAGTCTCTTCTGAACAGTTGATTTTGAGATGTGTCTGTTACTTGAACTCTGTGAAGCATTTATTTGGGCTGCAATTTCTGAGGCTGGTAACTCTAATGAACTTATCCTCTGCAGCAGAGGTAACTCTGAGTCTTCCTTTCCCGTGACGGTTCTCATGAGAGCCAGTTTCATCATTGTGCTTGATGGTTTTTGCGACTGCACTTGAAACTTGAAACGTTCAAAATTCTTGAAATTCCCCGGATTGACTGACCTTCATGTCTTAAAGTGATGATGGACTGTCATTTCACTTATCTTATTTTAGCTGTTCTTGCCATAATATGGACTTGGTCTGTTACCAAATAGGGCTATCTTCTGTATACCACCCCTACCTTGTCACAACACCACTGATTGGCTCAAACGCATTAAGGAGGAAAGAAATTCTACAAATTAACTTTTCACAAGGCACAACTGTTGATTGAAATAGTGACTACCTCATGAAGCTGGTTGAGAGAATGCCAAGAGTGTGCAAAGCTGTCATCAAGGCAAATGGTGGCTACTTTGAAGAATCTCAAATATATTGTCCTTTTTTAACACTTTTTTTGGTTACTACATGACTCCATATGTGTTATTTCATAGTTTTGATGTCTCCACTTTTAATTTACAATGTATAAAATAGTAAAAACAAAGAAAAACCCTTGAATGAGTAGGTGTGTCCAAACTTTTGACTGGTACTGTGTATGATGCTCTATAAAAGATTATGGATTGAGCTGGCCCAGAATGCACCCATTATCCAGGGTATTGTTCATTGTGGACACTGGGTCCGTAATGGGTGAAAACAAAACAACTCGAGGAACACTAATGAAAATATATATTTTTTATTTTCAGCATGATCCCCAGTGATTTAAATCACAATATTCTGTATGAATCAAGTACATATGTGGTATGGATGTGTTTGTATGCTGTTCGAGTTGAATCAATCAGTATGTACCAATGCACAAAATCTTTGCCATATTCTGCCTGGTATATCCAGCTTGTTTGACTGGCCGGTCTGTGAACAACCCAGCCAGTCAATACAATAGTAGGATGAGGACCTCTAGCCCAACTGTTGACCAGTTGCTGGACTGGAGTTACAGTAAAACAGCCTCCCAAGAGGTAATCAGAGTATGTATGTGGAGCAATGTACCAGTAAACAACAGATATGAAGTCTATACTTTTCTCAAACAGTGTATTATTTTATTTTAGAAATCAATGTCAAAGGTAAACTCTAAAAAACCACAAGCCCCATAAGCCATTGCAGTAAATGAGGTGCTTTGGAATAGCCTTGATACTGAACATGTTGTAAAGTGGTTTGGAGGGACTACTGTCTGTCAGATCAGTCTCGCAGGCCAGAGAGTCGTCTCAAAGGGCACCTGGCTTTTGCTCAGTGAGTCCTTTGCCATTGTGTTACTGCCACTAGTGGTACACACAGGAACTGTTCACACCAACCCAATGGTGAACGTATGTATCTCTTAGGGCTCTGTATACATTTTCAATGACCGTGTCAGTACTTATCTTGTGTGTTTTACAAGTCAGAGGTTTACAAAAAAAAAAGGCAAACCATTTATTTTCAATGGTATCCTGCAGACATCAAAAACTGTCTTACAATTGATATACTAATCATCTATAGGAACTGTGGTGGAGAGCCAGAGTATGGTTGAACCAAAACTCTGGGTGAACCAAAACCTTGTCAAGTTTCTGTTTTCTGTCGTTTTACTCTGCTGTGCTTGTCCAAGTTGTCGTGTGCCTCGTTGTTTTTCTAACCAGACTAATGTGTAGGTCCAGTGTCTGTTTAATTTATTAGCCTGTTTCCTCTGTGTTCTACCCCATCATTTGTAAATCTGCTTTGGCATCCTTCCATAGATGAGTCGACTGCATCGTTGTGTGTACTTACTTCTCCAAGAATGAAATGTCTGATTATTTTTTTAATTTTTAATAGATATTTATGAAAATGTATTCTTTCACTCGTTTCATTTGTCTCTGACTGATAGAGAATTAAACTGTGGACCAATCTGTTTCTGAGTATGTGTCATTTGATGTGTAAAGTAATAATGTACATTTTTACAAAGCGCTGTGCCACTCTTACATAGTCTCATCTCCACTCCAATAAAAGCCACACAGATGTTTCATGATTAGTGTTTATTTAAAATACTGCATCTGATAATTATTTTTCCATTTAAAAACAAAAATGTCACAACTAGCAGCCTACATAGTAAGCAAATATATATATATATATATATATATTTAAATAAACAGGAAAATAGTCTACTCTTCTCTCTGTAGTGAATAAGTTATTTTGCACATGGGGAGTGGGCATGGGGGGCTGCCAACGACAAATCCCTGAGAGGGGTTGGTGGCGAGTCATGGTTATGTATCCTGGAGTGTTTGTTGGTTAGGCTGTAGAGGTCAGATATTGTGTCGCTGTCCAGTGAGCACAACATTGGAGTATGGCTGTCCAATAAGAGAACAGCATTCGAGTGACATTTGTCCAATGAGAGAACAGCGCTGTAGTATGGCTGGCCTATGAGAGTACAGCATTGGCGCAGCGGATGCCCACCAGGTTGTCAGCGCTAAAGGACCTCCTCACGGCTGCTCGGCTCCAGTCCTTATACTTGTCCTCACACAGTCTGGAGATGGCCTGAACACACACACACACACACACACACACACACACACACACACACACACAGGGATGAGTGACTAGTCACTGTGGCTTCAAACCTAATGGACTGGTTAAATTCCCTTTATATAATTCTTGTGTGTCACTCTCTGCTACCATCTTTTCTGTGATGCATTCTCAAACCTCTACCTGTAAGCTCCATCACAGCCCTCTCCTACCCACCACCCTTTAACTACCCCTCATTGCCGTGCCTCCAGTTTCTGGGCCCTCTCGTTGCCGAGTGTCTCCAGGGGGAAGCGGGGGCTGTTGTCGTCAGCCAGAGAGCGCAGGGCGAAGTAGTACTTGGCATAAACACTAGCCGGGACGTTGATGTTGAACTGCAGCAGCTCCAGGAATTGGGCGTTCCATCTCGTTCCTGAAAGGGGAGAGAGCGAGGGAAACATGGTTAATATACACATTGCTCTTAGGCACAGCTATAGGATCAACCTCCCCAAATTAAATCCTAACCCTGCCAATCAGTGCGGGAGAAATGCCAAATGGACTTTAGATAAGTGATAGGGGTAGCTTCATCCACAGGCAAGCCCTCAGGGCATCAATCTAATCAATAGCAAACTCCACTCGTCTTTCCCTGGAGCAGCAAGGGGAACAGTACATGAGGCCTATTCATTCTAACTGTCCTGCAGTGAAGACCAGACTGGCTTTTTGACAGAGCGGCTTGCTTCAGGTATATCATGTCTCTTCCTATACAGATCCCCCTCATCATCCTCATCATCACGACAATGAATAGGAGCGGCAAGCCGGTCACCATGGAGACAGCATCCAGGATGCTTTGTGGGAAAGGAGACAAGAGGGCCAGGGTGGCTGAAGGTTGGTGTGTGTATTGGAAGGCTGGTCTCCCAGGGAAACTAATGGAGCGGGCGAGGGCTGGGGCCATTATGTAGTAGCAGTGAGAGCCACTCCACTCCCTCCCCTTTCCTACCCCCGCCAGTCCTCGGCCCAGCTCACAAAGAGCACTTCAATGGAGGAGATGAAACTAGACTGCGAGAAGAGGGAGAGCGCACACACAGAAAAACATGTACACACACGTGTACTCTTAAACAAATGAGACATACAACACTCTAAAACCTACTAGGATGATGACCAGTAGTGTAGTGAGGAGCAGCCTACTGATTGCTTTGAGATTGCCTTCTGAACACAACCTCACTCAGCCTCCGTGCCCCTCTCCCTCTGTAGTCTCCTCTCAGTTTGATCCTAACACAGGGGCCCACATCACACAGCCCTTATCAGAGCTAAAGACAAGACTACTATACCAGTCTACAGACCACCACCCAATGACTGATCATCAGACAGGAAGGAGGTCTACGTCTGTCCTCCACCTGGACATGACTCAAAAAGAATGACTGCCAATGTGAAAAGATGACATCTGAACCAGCACAGTATGGTTCAGGTTGGCACAATAATAAAAGGGCATATTGTGTGTAATGACTCTAAGTGACACAACTGTGGCAGACGTACATATCCTCCACAGTGATGTCTTTGAGGATCTGGCAGTAGTCTACGTTCCAGACAGCCTGGTCGTCCCACACCTTGGAGGCCAGCAGGATGGCTCCCAGTACAATGCGCTTCCAGTTACATGGGCAGATGTCCATCTCAGCGTAGGCCAGCAGACGCTCCAGGTACACCTGGTGAGGTAGATAAACCTGTGCTGATAAACCTGCGGTGGCTTTTTCGCTTCAGAAATGTGATTGGCACAACAAAGAAAATAAGCGCAATCTGTGGGTAACGGCATGTCATTGATGATTTATTAGAACCAATCACACTGTAATAAACAAATGCAGGTCTACTCTGTTCATTGAGATGAGACTCTGCTCACTTGACTTGCTGTGCTTTATCAATTGTTTCTAATACTTTGCTGCCCTCTGGTGGTAAATTAGTGCAGATGCAGGTTAATACAACATCAAATCAAACTTTTGTCATATGCACCGAATACAACAAATATAGATCTTACTGTGAAATGCTTACAAGTCCTTAACAAACAGCGCAGTTTAAAAAGAGTTAATAAAATATTTACCAAGTAGAGTAAAGTTAAAAACAAAATTTTTTAAGTAACAATAACAAGTCAGTGTGGGGGAGTACAGGTTAGAGGTCATTTGTACATGCAGGTAGGGGTGAAGTGACTATGCATAGATAATAAACAGCGAGTAGCAGCAGTGTACAAAACAAATGGGGGGGGGGTCAATGTAATAGACTGGTGACCATTTGATTAATTGTTCAGTAGTCTTAAGGCTTGGCGGTAGAAGCTGTTAAGGAGCCTTTTGGTCCAAGACTTGGCACTCCGGTACCGCTTGCCAAACAGTCTATGACTTGGATGACTGGTCTGACAATTTTATGGGCTTTCCTCTGACACCGCCTATTATATAGGTCCTGGATGGCAGGAAGCTTGGCCCCAGTGACGTACTGGGCCGTACGCACTACCCTCTAGCGTCTTATGGTCAGATGCTGAGCAATTGCCATACCAGGAGGTAATGCAACCGGTCAGGATGCTCTCGATGGTGCAGCTGTAGAACCTTATGAGGATCTGAGGACCCATGCCAAATCTTTTCAGTCTCCTGAGGGGGAAAAGGTTTTGTTGTGCCCTCTTCACGACTGTCTTGGTGTGTTTGGATCATGATAGATCATTGGTGATGTGGATACCAAGGAACTTGAAACTCTCGACCCGCTCCACTACAGCCCCGTTGATGTTAATGGGGGGTCGGTTTTGCCCGCCTTTTCCTGTAGTCCACGATCAGCTCCTTTGTCTTGCTCACATTGAGGTCATCGTTGTTGATGACCACTGTTGTGTCGTCAGCAAACTTAACGGTGTTGGAGTTGTGTTTGGCCATGCAGTCGTGGGTGAACAGGGAGTACTGTAGTGGAATAAGTACACACCCCTGAGGGGCCCCAGTGTTGAGGATAAGCGTGGCAGACATGTTGTTGCCTACCCTTACCACCTGGGGGCAACCAGTCAGAAAGTCCAGGATCCAGTTGCAGAGGGAGGTGTTTAGTCCCAGGGTCCTTAGCTTAGTGATGAGCTTCGTGGGCACTATGGTGTTGAACGCTGAGCTATAGTCAATAAACAGCATTCTCACATAGGTGTTTCTTTTGTCCAGGTGGGAAAGGGCAGACATCTGTTGGGGCCAGTATGCGAATTGGAGTGGGTCTAGGGTATCCGGGAGGATGCTGTTGATGTGAGCCATGACCAGCCTTTCAAAGCACTTCATGAGTACTGACGTGAGTGCTACGGGGTGGTAATCAATTAGGAAGGTTGCCTTCACTTTCTTGGACAATAATACCTAGCGGAATATATCTACAGCACAGGAGGTTGGTGGAACCTTATTTGGGGAGGGGCTTGTGTTAATGGCTGGAGCGGAATGGTATCAAATACATCAAAAACACGCGGCATTCCAGCCACTATTATGAGCCATTCACCCCTCAGCAGACTCCACTGTATCCCTTCATATATGTGTTGATTAATCATGTATTCGCTGCTGATACATGGGTGTATAATGGGTTTTGATTGTGCCGACTGGACTCACCAAGGTGACGATGGCACACTCTGCAGTGAGCTGTGCAACGCTGAACAGAGTTCTGACAAAGCGGTAGATGAGTTTGTGCTCGGGGTCCGTATGAGAATAGTCACCAGGAACCTACTCTCTATTCAGGGAGAAGACCGTGTTACACACAGATACAATAAACACCAGCGGAGGCTGCTGAGGGGAGGACGGCTCATAATAATGGCTAGAAAAGAAGCGAATGGAATGGCATCAAACCATGTGTTTAATGCATTTGATACCATTCCACTCATTACCACGAGCCAGTCCTCCACAAAATAAGGTGCCACCAACCTCACATGATACACCAGCCCAGACTCAACACATTCAGTCTTAAATGGCATATAGAGTACTCTCAACAAGTTACAGTTGAAGTCGGAAGTTTACATACATTTGAACTCAGTTTTTCACAATTTCTGACATTTAATCCTGGTAAAAATGCCCCGTTTTAGGTCAGTTAGGATCACCACTTTATTTTAAGAATGTGAAATGTCCGAATAATAGTAGAGAACGATTTCAGCTTTTATTTCTTTCATCACATTCCCAGTGGGTCAGAAGATTACATACACTCCATTAGTATTTGGTATCATTGCCTATAAATTGTTCAACTTGGGTTAAATGTTTCAGGTAGCCTTCCACAAGCTTCCCACAATAAGTTGGGTGAATTTTGGCCCATTCCTCCTGACAGAGCTGGTGTAACTGAGTCAGGTTTGTAGGCCTCCTTGATCGCATACGCCTTTTCAGTTCTGCCCACAAATGTTCTATAGGATTGAGGTCAGGGCTTTGTGATGGCCACTCCAATACCTTGACTTTGTTGTCCTTAAGCCATTTTGCCACAACTTTGGAAGTATGCTTGGGGTCATTGCCCATTTGGAAGACCCATTTGCGACCAAGCTTTAACTTCCTGACTGATGTCTTGAGATGTTGCTTCAATATATCCACATCATTTTCCTCCCTCATGAAGCCATCGATTTTGTGAAGTGCACCAGTACCTCCTGCAGCAAAGCAACCCCACAACATGATGCTGCCACCACCGTGCTTCACGGTTGGGATGGTGTTATTTGTCCCCATGTGCAGTTGCAAACCGTAGTCTGGCTTTTTTTATGGCGGTTTTGGAGCAGTGGCTTCTTCCTTGCAGAGCGGCCTTTTAGGTTATGTTGATATAGGACTCGTTTTACTGTGGATATAGATACTTTTGTACCCGTTTCCTCAAGCATCTTCACTAGGTCCTTTGCTGTTGTTCTGGGATTTATTTTCACTTTTCGCACCAAAGTACGTTCATCTCTAGAAGACAGAACTTGTCTCCTTCCTGAGCGGTATGACGGCTGCGTGGTCCCATGGCGTTTATACTTGTACTATCGTTTGTACATTTCGTAATTTTTTTTTTTGGATGTCTTGACTTCTTTTGATTTTCCCATGATGTATGATGTCAATTAGCCTATCAGAAGCTTCTAAAGCCATGACATCATTTTCTGGAATTTTCCAAGCGGTTTAAAGGCACAGTCAACTAAGTGTATGTAAACTTCTGACCCACTGGAATTGTGATACAGTGAATTATAAGTGAGTAGATATCCTAACCGACTTGTCTAAACTATAGTTTGTTAACAAGAAATGTGTAGAGTGGTTGAAAAAGGAGTTTTAATGACTCCAACCTAAGTGTATGTAAACTTCCCACTTCAACTGTAAAACAAAAATGTAGAAAAAGTATTAATTTCTAAATTTAGGTTCATGTTGAGTTTCCTACTAGCTAAACTAAATCTTATTCAATCCCCCTGCAGTGGTGTGTTTTATGCTGAAATTCGAGCTAGAGGTGCACTGGGATGGGCTATGGCATAAAGTTACAGTGTAAGGTCTAGAAGGGAGTGGGGAGACTGGCTGATACCAGATATTGATGTAGACAAGGGCAGACACACCAGTACAGCCAACAGTAGATCCACTGCAGATCTCTGTTAGGATGTAAACCAATATCAGGAGCTATTCTTTGGAATACATAAGATTCTGCAAAAACTGGAACTGTCCACTCACCGATAAGGGGTGCATCTTCTCATCGAAAATGTCCAGTGACCTGTCAGAGTCCCTGAGACAGAGAGGGAGAGAGAGAGAACACCACTCTGAACCACACTGTCCCAAACCCCAATACACAGACATTTTTCCAGGCCCAGAGACCACCAACAGATCCATAATGCCTACTACCTATGTATACTCAAAATTAACAAGTCAAAACACTGCCACTCACCTGTTTTTAATGTGGTAGCATATCGCTAGTGTAACACTGGAAGAGGAGAAAGATAATTCATTAGGACCTGTGTTCAACTAGAAAAGGTACATGTATTGTATGTGCATATGAAGGTAGCAGGTAGCCACCATTTTATTGTGCTTTTCAGGTTGGGCTGGCTGACCGTGCTGTCATCGATAAAGATGGTGGAACAGGAACTGTACTTCTTAGAGAGAGGAGAGGTCTGCAAAAGGAAATGTGTGACATTCAGTGGAAGTTGTCTTGGAAGTCAGACAGTGCTATATTGAACTCTATCCCTTTGAGGTAATTGATGCTAGCCTGTGGTGGCTATAGCATAATAATGACATCCCCAATTGGTTGCAGTAACTCCTGATGAACTACTTCCAAGGTAAAAGGTTAGGTTTGAAATGTGGGTGAACTAGGCCATGTAATCTTGGGTCTGGGGCAGTCACTATAATACAGAGGTGTAGTTGAGGAAGAACAGTGGACAAAACACTCATACCAGGTCTCCTGTTTAATTGTGTTTGTCTTCTAGCTGACCGGACACCCCAACCACTTCCTACATGGGCTAGTCTGTTCACCACAAGCACATAGGCTACATGAACACACACACACAGTAGGGTATTTGACCAGGTCAAAAAGTCTTGGCAATTAGTTCGTTTCCACAGTGGGGATATTAAATAGAGGTCAGAGTAAACAAAGATTAAGAAGGCAGCCATAATGTCAACCAACCCTCTGCCCAGATCCTTTAAAAAGCTGACCAATCAGGTATTATGTCAGAGTGTTAAATTTGCAAATGTATTAGTTTGGTGTTGCCCTCCAGAGTAGGGACACAATGTTTTGGTGTCTCATCTGCCAGAGCCACAGGGCATCTGATGACCCCAGGTGACAATGACATCATACTGCTAACTCTAGAGAATGTGATGAATACACACAGTAGCCCCCCCACCCCACACACACACACAAAACCTTAATTATTGTTGGTTGACAAAAACCCAACCTAACCATTAAATACTTACATGACTAACATGGTTTATGTGATTCCTTTTCCTCTTGTCTTGCACTGGAAGGAAAAAGAAAATAGGCTGTATCAGACTCAGACAAAACAGTCACATAGAAAGGGAAAGGACGAGGAACAGTCACATAGAAAGGGAAAGGCCGAGGAACAGTCACATAGAAAGGGAAAGGCCGAGGAACAGTCACATAGAAAGGGAAAGGCCGAGGAACAGTCACATAGAAAGGGAAAGGCCGAGGAACAGTCACATAGAAAGGGAAAGGCCGAGGAACAGTCCCAGAAAGGCCGAGGAACAGTCACATAGAAAGGGAAAGGACGAGGAACAGTCCCAGAAAGGCTGAGGAACAGTCACATAGAAAGGGAAAGGCCGAGGAACAGTCACAGAAAGGACAAGGAACAGTCACATAGAAAGGGAAAGGACGAGGAACAGTCCCAGAAAGGCTGAGGAACAGTCCCAGAAAGGCCGAGGAACAGTCCCAGAAAGGCCGAGGAACAGTCACAGTCACATAGAAAGGACGAGGAACAGTCACATAGAAAGGATGAGGAACAGTCACATAGAAAGGACGAGGAACAGTCACATAGAAAGGACGAGGAACAGTCACAGTCACATAGAAAGGACGAGGAACAGTCACATAGAAAGGACGAGGAACAGTCACATGGAAAGGACGAGGAACAGTCACATGGAAAGGGAAAGGCAGAGGAACAGTCACAGTCACATAGAAAGGACGAGGAACAGTCACATGGAAAGGACGAGGAACAGTCACATGGAAAGGAACAGTCACATAGAAAGGACGAGGAACAGTCACATAGAAAGGACGAGGAACAGTCACATGGAAAGGACGAGGAACAGTCACATGGAAAGGACGAGGAACAGTCACATGGAAAGGACGAGGAACAGTCACATGGAAAGGACGAGGAACAGTCACATGGAAAGGACGAGGAACAGTCACATGGAAAGGGAAAGGCAGAGGAACAGTCACAGTCACATAGAAAGGACGAGGAACAGTCACATAGAAAGGACGAGGAACAGGAAAGGAACAGTCACATGGAACAGGTCAGAGGAACAGTCACATGGAAAGGAACAGTCACATAGAAAGGACGAGGAACAGTCACATGGAAAGGACGAGGAACAGTCACATGGAAAGGAACAGTCACATAGAAAGGAACAGTCACATAGGAAAGGCACGAGGAACAGTCACATGTCACATAGAAAGGACGAGGAACAGTCACATGGAAAGGACGAGAAAGGACGAGGAACAGTCACATGGAAAGGACGAGGAACAGTCACATGGAAAGGAACAGTCACATAGAAAGGAACAGTCACATAGAAAGGGAAAGGCAGAGGAACAGTCACAGTCACATAGAAAGGACGAGGAACAGTCACATAGAAAGGACGAGGAACAGTCACATGGAAAGGACGAGGAACAATCACATAGAAAGGACGAGGAACAGTCACATGGAAAGGAACAGTCACATGGAAAGGAACAGTCACATGGAAAGGACGAGGAAAAGTCACATGGAAAGGACGAGGAACAGTCACATGGAAAGGACGAGGAACAGTCACATGGAAAGGACGAGGAACAGTCACATGGAAAGGAACAGTCACATGGAAAGGAACAGTCACATGGAAAGGACGAGGAACAGTCACATGGAAAGGACGAGGAACAGTCACATGGAAAGGACGAGGAACAGTCACATGGAAAGGACGAGGAACAGTCACATGGAAAGAACGAGGAACAGTCACATGGAAAGGAACAGTCACATAGAAAGGGAAAGGCAGAGGAACAGTCACAGTCACATAGAAAGGACGAGGAACAGTCACATGGAAAGGACGAGGAACAGTCACATGGAAAGGGAAAGGACGAGGAACAGTCACATAGAAAGGACGAGGAACAGTCACATAGAAAGGACGAGGAACAGTCACATAGAAAGGACGAGGAACAGTCACATAGAAAGGACGAGGAACAGTCACATAGAAAGGGAAAGGCAGAGGAACAGTCACAGTCACATGGAAAGGACGAGGAACAGTCACATGGAAAGGGAAAGGACGAGGAACAGTCACATAGAAAGGACGAGGAACAGTCACATGGAAAGGACGAGGAACAGTCACATGGAAAGGACGAGGAACAGTCACATGGAAAGGACGAGGAACAGTCACATAGAAAGGACGAGGAACAGTCACATAGAAAGGACGAGGAACAGTCACATAGAAAGGACGAGGAACAGTCACATAGAAAGGACGAGGAACAGTCACATAGAAAGGCCGAGGAACAGTCACATAGAAAGGGAAAGGCCGAGGAACAGTCACATAGAAAGGACGAGGAACAGTCACATAGAAAGGACGAGGAACAGTCACATAGAAAGGCCGAGGAACAGTCACATAGAAAGGCCGAGGAACAGAAAGGCCGAGGAACAGTCACATAGAAAGGCCGAGGAACAGTCACATAGAAAGGCCGAGGAACAGTCACATAGAAAGGCAGAGGAACAGTCACATAGAAAGGCCGAGGAACAGTCACATAGAAAGGCCGAGGAACAGTCACATAGAAAGGCCGAGGAACAGTCACATAGAAAGGCCGAGGAACAGTCACATAGAAAGGCCGAGGAACAGTCACATAGAAAGGCCGAGGAACAGTCACATAGAAAGGCCGAGGAACAGTCACATAGAAAGGCCGAGGAACAGTCACATAGAAAGGCCGAGGAACAGTCACATAGAAAGGCCGAGGAACAGTCACATAGAAAGGCCGAGGAACAGTCACATAGAAAGGCCGAGGAACAGTCACATAGAAAGGCCGAGGAACAGTCACATAGAAAGGCCGAGGAACAGTCACATAGAAAGGCCGAGGAACAGTCACATAGAAAGGCCGAGGAACAGTCACATAGAAAGGCCGAGGAACAGTCACATAGAAAGGCCGAGGAACAGTCACATAGAAAGGCCGAGGAACAGTCACATAGAAAGGCCGAGGAACAGTCACATAGAAAGGCCGAGGAACAGTCACATAGAAAGGCCGAGGAACAGTCACATAGAAAGGACGAGGAACAGTCACATAGAAAGGACGAGGAACAGTCACATAGAAAGGACGAGGAACAGTCACATAGAAAGGACGAGGAACAGTCACATAGAAAGGACGAGGAACAGTCACATGGAAAGGACGAGGAACAGTCACATGGAAAGGACGAGGAACAGTCACATGGAAAGGACGAGGAACAGTCACATGGAAAGGACGAGGAACAGTCACATAGAAAGGACGAGGAACAGTCACAGTCACATGGAAAGGACGAGGAACAGTCACATAGAAAGGACGAGGAACAGTCACATAGAAAGGGAAAGGCAGAGGAACAGTCACAGTCACATAGAAAGGACGAGGAACAGTCACATGGAAAGGACGAGGAACAGTCACATTGTGCTTATGAGGGAGCATAGAGTATCATCTCTTTACATAGCGTGCTAGAGCAGAGACATTGGTGGTGGAGAGGACAAGTTACCACCGTACCAAGTAGCTAAAGTGCATAAGACGAGAGTTTGAGACGTGTGCCGTATGGACTCTCACGGCATCATGATCATGTCTCGTGTGATGATGTGATGCGAGCAGGGTAGATTACACTCACAGTCTGTCTGGGACTTGCTGAGGAAGATGGTGCTGAGTCGGGCATGGTTCGATGGGTGGGACTCCTGGGCCAGTTCTGAAACACAAAGTCACCATGGACCAATAGAATACAGTAGATAAAAGAGGGATAATGATACAGACTGTTACTGAAGAGACTGACTTATTCCATGGTTAGTGATACAGAGAACAGCCTGTGTAAACTCTTAGTTCCCTGGAGGCCAGTATGTTGACCCGAGGCCAGTATGTTGACCCGAGGCCAGTGAGAAGAAAATTAGACCTGATGCTCCATAAAGACAGTACAGTGACCTGAATGCATACTATTACCCAATTAGAGGAATGCATGAATGAATACATAAATTAAAACAAATGTGTATAGGACAGCCAGGCTATGTAACCAAACACTCTTGGACAGCAGCAGCATCACATACTAAACAATGGCCTCATTTGAAACTACACCACATAATGGGTCCATTACACACAGGTTCAATGGTTAGGCTTAGCGATTAGACAACCTGAACCAACCATAATGTATTAACAGCTGCCTCTGTCTGGGATTGTGAGCCCCTGGTGGAACGTGGCAGGCAGGGCCAGGGGAATATCAGGTCAGGCGGGTTGGCTTGGCAGAGCCAGCATACCCCCCCGTCCACTCAGGCTGTGGCAGGGGCGCGGGATGATGGTATGGGACTGGCAGGGAGGGGGGCAACAATGAGGCCTTTGTCTGGGGTCTCTGGAGAACACTGGGTCTGCTCTCCTTAAGCTCCACCCATACTGGCCAGCATGCTGAGAAACAGAAGGTAGAGCAGAGAGGAGGGTGGTTTTCAACCTGTGGTCCGACCGCTGTTGATCCGTGGGGTACTGGAGGTAATGTTTTGGTAATAAGCCATTTGATATTACAATAGGCCTTTGAATCTGTTACAGTCACTGATAAAACATACTCTTAATTTGACCACTAAAATATTTGAGATATGGTGGCCCCCTGTAACAGAAAATATTTGAGAACTGCCGAGGTAGACTTGGTTACAACACAAAATACGGTGCGACATACACACGTCTGCCACTACCGATCAGATAAATGGCACGCTGTCTGGGATTGTGAGCCCCTGGGCTCCCGAGTGGCACGGTCTAAGGCACTGTATCTCAGTGCTAGAGGCATCACTACAGACCGTGGTTCGATTCCAGGCTGTATCACAACCGGCAGTGATCAGGAATACCATTGTGCGCTGCCCTATTGGCCCAGCGTCGTCCGGGTTAGGGTTTGGCCGGGGTAGGCCGTCATTGTCAATAAGAATTTGTTATTACCTGACTTACCTCGTTAAAAGGTTAAATAAAATACAGATTAGAGTGTGTCAGACATCAAGTGATTACTGCATCCTAGATAAGATGGAGCCTCAGCTCCACGACCCAGCCACACAGCTCCTCCCTCCACCAGCATCTACCATTCACACCCTGACCTCTACATGGACTGGAGTCTTCCTGCCGGGGAATCCCATGCCCGCTGAGCACCGTCTGTGCCCGTCACGGTATTTCTGTCCCGGCTCCACTTTAAGAGGTATGCCACTGCCATGTGATGCCAGGAATGGGATGTGGAGTGGAGTTGGAGCCAGGCGGGCATACAGTATCTCTCAACACTAAGGAGGGCAAGCCATGGTTAGCATGTTACCCACTAGAATCTGCCATGCTCCTGGACCTACTACTCTGCTGCAGCAGGCATAGGTCATACAAAATGGATACACAGATTACTTCATTCAGCCCCCTTCACTCGTATTCGTCCCATTTTGCCATGGCTCATGCGGTGTTCTTATACTATCCGAGTGACTCAAAATCAAATGGGGGCCCCATGCCATGTTTGAATTTTTGTGTTTTGATTCAGTGATGTAAATGCGAAAGCACAACCGTCACTCACTGCTCCGTTTTTCCTCTGTCACTCAGAGGCTGCGTGACAGCAACGCCTAGTCTGACTGGCCTGTTTGTTCTTACACGCTAAATAAAAACATACCTAGTATCCACTTTGCTCGCGCTGCAGGCCGCTCCAATCATTGAAACAAATGTAACAGAAACCACATCAAATGTTATTTTGCCGTGATGGAGCTGCGCAGAAGAGGACAGAAACATCTACATGATTCAGGTGGATGACGTATTTTGAGTTCAAATGTTGCATGTACAGCCATCTAGCGCAAAAATAATATTGTGATATGAAACTAGCGAATTTTTCCGCCATTACTAGTAATCATCCAAATATGGCTAACTTAAGTGATCCGAGTAAGAACGAAAATAGCCTTCATTGTCTGCTTGTGCAGAAATGTGCTTTGAGTCCTAGGCTCTAGGCTGAAGGGACAGCAGTAGTAGGCAGGCAGGCAGAGCAGACAGCACTGAACCACTCTATTGATTAGAGGAAAGTCCTTGCTGTGAGATCAATGGCCTATTGGCCTTCACAGTTCAGACAGCAGGACGTGTGGGCTGCCCGAACCAGAGTGAGCAGGCTGTGATGGTGATGTAGTCCATTGTGCTAAATTGTGTCACTGGCGCTGGGCCGAAGAGTGGCTGTCTGAAGTCTCTGCACATGGTGGTTATGCTCCAAAACTTCTCCGTTCCTGGCTCACACAAGACAACACTGAGTGGCCCTTATCAGGTGATCTACCCTCAGTTCAGTCTACTACTCTTTATCATCCACCTACATACAGCTGGTCCTAGACCTGTGATGAAAAGCTGGAGGACTGTCTTCATAATAGTGCTGAGCAATTAGTGCTTTTTGAGGTCGGTTTGGTTATTAAAAAATAAAGATTTTCAGTTTCTATGCATTATGTGCATTATGTGGGTTGAATGCTGTAAAAACACAATAAAACAATGAATAAAAGTCCCATGACGGTAGTGACTGCCATACCCATGACACTTATTAACAATCAGTTATTCACAGTATTTAATACAAATATTTCAGGTTGTGCATTTAACATGTTTTATTTGATAACTTATATTTCATTCCAAATCATCTCATAGAGCTGTTTCCTATGCTGTTTAACAAAACCACTAGGGAATGCCTCAAGGGAATGCCTCAAGGGAATGCCTCAAGGGAATGCCTCAAGGGAATGCCTCAAGGGAATGCCTCTGTCTGTTACAGTAGGGTGGTGGGTAAGGCGTTGCAGAGATCAGTGGCTATATTAAGGATTCAATCATCTGTTTATGGCAAGGACCGCTAAAACAAAACATCCTTGAAACATTGCTGCAATTATTTCATGAGGATATCCCAAGCTGGAAGGCATGCAATGAAATCACATGGGTGTCACCCATAGGCACAAGGGGTCTTATACTCACTGAGGGTTAAAATAGTTATACTCTAGCAACATAACACTGCTTATCAGAGCATAGTGTACATAGTATTGGTTTAAAACAGCTTTTCCCCTTGATTATGTGTGTGAGTCAGTGAGGCAGCTGTCCTGTGGTATAGCATCATCAGGATGCCCGGGATATCTGGCTGAGTTGGAGAATAGATCCTTGGGGGTCTGTGCCATATTACACCAACCAGCCAGCCAGCCTTACCACACAAATGGCACCTTATGCCATAGTGCAGTACTTTTGACAAGGGCCCATAGGGTTCTGGTAGTACACTAAATGTGGTCCTTTGTAGTGCAGTTGGTAGAGCATAGCGCTTGTAACGCCAGGGTAGTGGGTTTGATTCCCAGGACCAACCATATGTAAAATGTATAAATGCATGACTAAGTCGCTTTGGATAAAAGCATCTGGTAATTGGCATACACTCACTAGCGTTTAAGGTATATCCACATTTCAGGTACACCCATTTAGTACCGGGTCAGACTTTGCCTCCAGAACAGCCGGAATTCTTTGGGGCATGGAAATGTTTCTCAATTGGTATCAAGGGACCTAATGTGTGCCAGGAAAACATTCCCCACACAATTACACCAACAGCCTGTACCGTTGAGACCAGGCAGGATAGGGCTATGTTGCAGCAGATGACCACACCGGGTTTCACTCCTACAATGCTGCTTACGCCAAATCCTGACTGACATCAGCATGATGCAACAGGAACTGGGATTCGTCAGACCAGGCAATGTTTTTCCACTCTTCAATTGTCCAGTTTTGGTGATCATGTGCCCACTGGAACCACTTCTTGTTTTTCCTTTGATAGAAGTGGAACCCGGTGTGGTCGTCTGCTGCAATAGCCCATCCGCGCTGTTATTTGCCTGGATCAAACACCCCTCCTTCCCAGGCAGCCTCATCACACCCAACTTTATGGGCATGTAATTAAATTGGCTACAGACCTGAGAGAGGTGTATGAGAAATGGTGGGCTCAAAAGACTAAATGGGTGTAAAACTAATCCGAATATTATACCTTTAGTATCTCTACTACAGCAGCTAATCCCAAATATGCGAGCGTGACACCTACCGTTAGGTTCCTCTCTGTCGCTAATGTGCTGCAGGTACGGGCCGGTGTCGTCCCTCACGTTCGTGCTTTTTTGGTAGTCTTCCTGGCGGTCCGCCAGTTGCCTTGGTAACTTTGGGCTTCTCTCCGGGGACACGCAGCACGCTATCGTATTCCCCATTCCACACGAGGAATAACTTCAATACTATTTTAGAATCAAGAGTAGTGCAAAATTCCTTCAAATCAGGTATGCCAGCTAGAGTTTCAGCTACCAACAAATACATACGCTTCTCATTCAGCTACAAAAAAAACATTGAAAACAGAGAAAATATTAAATTATAAACAAAATTGCTGACAAGAAATATCAATAAATTGCACTTCTGTCCATGAGGGTGTGCTTGCCTGTTCTCCTTCCGCACCATGCATTAAATCAAGATTGCTGACTGCAACAAAAATAAAAAGCGATGTTGTTTCTTTGTGTATACTATATTAGATACATGGAGCAAAAACAAGGTTGCTCGCTACTTAACAACATAAATCATTTGTAACACCGAGGTCATCAAGAAGCTGTAAACCCGAGCAATACAAGTGGCTGCCCATTCATCCATTGGACATTCCTTTACAAGAAAGTCAGCAAGCTAGCTGTAGCAGCAACGGAACACTGTATGAGCGATTAGCTAGTCCCTTTAAACAATAGAACTACTCCACGCATATGCAACTAGTTTCCAACCGTCGGTTCCCAATTGTCCGAAGTAAATTAGATCTCTCACGCCAGTCCCTTTTTTGATTCCCAATTCCAGGATCAGACGCCAACTCTATCCCGAGGCGTTGTGTTCACGTAGCTGCCGTCTTGATAAAGAAATCAAAACCGGAGCGGTTCAAATCATTTATCGAAGTCAATCTGGTCAAGTCTTCCCGAAGTTCATCTTCGACCCCACCCCCCTAATCTTCGGACTCAGGATCCTCCATTGTCCCCACCGGCCAGTTCTGCGTACCGCTCGCAGCCACTACAGCCATCTGTTCTGAACACGGCTACCTGGCATGCACAGCTGACCCACCCACTTACAGAATTCCTTAAATTACTATTGGGCGTGTAATCAAAACGAGAGGAATTTCTCAATGGCCATTGGTTCAAAAACGTGTACATTGAAATGAATTCTGACAAATAAATACATTCAGATAAATACATACATCTTCATCCTTATTGGTCTTCAAAATATGAATAATTAAGAATGACCGTCTCCCATCGTTCAATGGGCGCATTCGATCATTCTGAGCCGCGGGACACCTGCCCATGGACCTGTGACGTGACCGGGCAATAGCGGTGAGACATGAACGCCGTAATCTACGTCGCGTGGTCATGTCGTCAACAAGGCAGCATGGTGTATCGTCCAGAAACATACATCTAGTTTCCATAAAACATACACTTACCGAACAGTTCATTATTTAAACGAATGCCGACCCGACCGCCCAATTAATCAAATCCCCTCATTGTACATGTCCAATTTTTTATTTTGATGTAACCTTTATTTAACTAGGCAAGTCAGTTAAGAACAAATTGTTATTTTACAATGACGGCCTACCTCGGCCAAACCCGGACGACGCTGGGCCAATGGTGCGCTGCCCTTTGGGACTCCCAATCACGGCCGGTTGTGATACAACCTGGATTCGAACCAGGGTGTCTGTAGTGCCAGACAGCTGCGCCACTTGGGAGACAATCAAGTTGTTCCACCCATATAACGAGGCCGCTTGTTTAATCGTCATTTGATTGGACAAAAACCAAGGAAAAGGCCATACCTCAATTATTCTTACAGAAGCAGTGCTTTATATTGAGATAGCTCTTCATTCTGAACATTTTAAAATTCTAATTAGAAGACGCTCAGGTCAGAAATGATAGACACAGGATTGATACCATTTTGGTTCTGCTGCTTCAAATATCACTGTATAACTGGACATACAATACCACATGTAGCTATCAGAAGAAACTCAGGCAGAGTTACAAGTGGGCCTTTGATTTGGATTAAAGCTCCTAATTGCATACTTTTGTTTTGATTGATGTAACTGGTGTGTAATATCATCTGGGATCAATGGGTTCTATATACCATTGTCAACCCAGCTATTAACCCAAATAGCTTCTTCAGCAAGTCTGTATCTTGACAATGATGTACAGTATGTGATTAATGACCAGTGTTGGAGAAGCTACTCTGAAAATATAGTTAACCAAGCTGCTAATTACTTCACACTGGAAGAAGTTAAGCTACACTAAAGCAAAAAAATTCAGTAAATAACTAAACTTAACTAAAGTTACCATGAAAATGTAGTTCACTACATCCAAATTACTTCGTCAAAATGTATCATATGTAAATCTGAAATGTCATAGACAACAAATTGCAAGAACTAAATGACAAAGAATGAATAATTTAGCATGTTAAACACAAAAACGATTTTCAAGTAAGAATTAGCCAGGTTTGATGACGAAAAAGAAAGGACGTTATTGCATATTTTACCCATATTTTCTTACATTTTTTATTGCCAAAGGAGTAATGTAGTTCTAGTAGTTAGCTACACCACTACATGGCAAAGAAAAGTGATTAACTACTTAAAATATTTGCAAAGTGCTTTTCAATATACAAGAATAATCTCATAGTGCATAAAATAAAAGTAAAATAGTAAGATAACAACAAAGCAAATATACACTGCTCAAAAAAATAAAGGGAACACTTAAACAACACATTGTAACTCCAAGTCAATCACACTTCTGTGAAATCAAACTGTCCACTTAGGAAGCAACACTGATTGACAATAAATGTCACATGCTGTTGTGCAAATGGAATAGACAACAGGTGGAAATGGGTCCTAGCATCGACCATTGTGGTACACACCGCAGGTTATGGTGGAATCCTCTGTTATGGTTATGGTGGACTCTTCTAATCTTGCCTCACCGAATGTGACTGTACTTGTTACATTTTTTTTATTGAACCTTTATTTAACTAGGCAAGTCAGATAAGAACACATTTTTATTTACACATACTGCTTGCAGTTAGAGAGGTAGGAGGTGAACCAGTTTAGGGCAGTCCCACAGATGGCAGTGTGCTTTCTGAGGTGCTGCTGTGTTCTACTGTGTCAAAAGCAACACTGAGGTCCAGAAGAATCAAGATGGTGGGGAATCCTATATCTGCAGGCATGAGCAGGTCACTAACAGCAGCCTTCACCAGGGCTGTCTCAGTACTGTGCATGGGTCTGAAGCCAACTGGAGAGCTTCATAAAGCTGGTTAGCGCTGAGGTGTGAGTGAATTTTAGTTGCCACCATCTTCTCCAGGACTTTAAATATAAATGGGAGGTTGGAAATAGGTCTGTAGTTTGAGAGGAGGTCTAGGTCAAGAGATGATTTTTTGAGCAAAGCGGTGATGGCAGCAATTTTGAATAGTGACGGCACCTGCCCGCTATGGAGGGACTTGTTGAACAGATTTGTTAAAAACCTGGATGAGAGCAGCTGAGCATGTTTTGAACAGTGATGTTGGAATAGGGTCGAGAGTGCCACTGGTAGTTTTCATTTTTTTATATTAGTTTATGTTAGCAGAGTCACTTAGAGGATGAGCAGATATGGGTGGTGGTGTAGGAGCCAGAGTGGGGTTAGATTTGGAGGATAGTATGTTCTCTCGGATGGTGTTGATTTAAGCCTTGAAGAACTCAGCAAATATATTGCATTGTTTGGTAGTTGCTATGGGAGGGCCAGAGTCTGTAGGGTGGAGGAGGTGACTGATGGTGGAAAACAAGGTCCTAGGATTTCCTCGGTTGTTGTCTATCATGGCAGAGTAGAAGGTGGAGCGGGCTACTTTAATGCTTTGAAATAGCAAGCCTGGTGGTCTTTATAAGCCAGTAGGTGGACAGTTAGGCCAGTACTTCTCCACAGACGTTCTAGATTGCGGCCAATGATGTACTGTATATAAACCCTGGATTGCTGATTCTATGTATTGGCCATTGAGGTGCTTTGAAGCCACTGGCCGGCCATAATGGCACTCCCCTGGAGAGCAGTCCTCCATAGGAATGAATGGAATTCTACAGTATTTCAGTTAAATGTTTCAAGGACAAAATTAAATGTATGGAAGTAAGTTTGTTGTTGTGGGAACAGTAACATTTGTACTCTACAATTATTTTTTTAAGGAAAATGTTTTATTTTTATGTTTATTTATATAACATAATTATGTATGCATTAAGGTGTCTAAATAGAATAAATGTGTCAAAAACAAATGTAGACATTAATAAATGCATTTTTATAGCTTCCAAAATCTTTTTTACAATGGTAGAGGAGTAACAAGATTGCTGTGCGGTGGCTTCAATACAGCGTCCCCTGTCAATCATCCAGGGTTTATTACACATCATTGGTCTTCACGCAACTCAGCTCCTCTGTGAACCATGCCGATGACCATTGGAAGGACAGTTTACGTGTTTTTCAGGGGCAAGACTGTTTATGGTCCTTAGAGTGCTGTTATACAGGTCAATCATCACACCAGGCGTGGACTCATGACAGTCAGCTTGTAGGGCAGGGCAAACAGACTCCTGGAAGATGGAGGTGTCTAGGGACATGATGTTTCTGAATTGAATAGTGCGCTTTAATAGGCTCTTTTTAATGGCTGGAATGGAATCAATGGAACAGACTCAAACATGTGTTTTCCGAGGTGACGAACCAGCACAGGTGTAACCATACTGACTAACGAGGTGACACCAATTGGTGCGCCCCACGTGCTAACATCCAACCTCGAAATATAAAAGCTAAAGCCAATTTCTTTGAAAAGTACCCCACAGGGTGCTTAACATTGTTATCGTCTTTCTGTAGGAGCAGAGCCCCTGCTCCTACGTCGCTGGAATCTGTGTACAAAGCAAATGGACAACGGAAATCTGGAGCAGCTAGCACCGAAAGGGTCTTTGTCTTCTCAGAAGCCTCCAGACAGTCAGGGCTCCACCAGAAAACAACGTTCGCATTGATCAAATCTGTAAGTGGCGCAACAACCTCAGCAAAGTTCTTGCAAAAAGTCCAGTAGTAGCCAGCCATTCCCAAGAATCAGCGCAGTTCCTGTTGAGAAGCTGGCACTGGAAGGTTATTGATGGCCACCGCTTTTGCCAGGTTGGACTTTTCCTTGCCCCACCACCTTCCCAAGATATTTCACTGTTGTTCTGGCAATTTCACTTTTTGACAGGTCAACTCTCAGGTTGTGAGCTGCGAAACGCCCGAACAGACTCCTAATATCCTGAAGGTGTTGGGGTCTGGTGATGCTAAATAAGACCATATCGCCGAAATATGCCTCCACATTTTCCAGGTCATGTAGCACGATGTGCATGAGCCTTTAAAAATTGGCTCCAGAATTTCATAACCCGAACAGGAGATGAAGGTAGGAAAACAAGCCATCAGGAGTGACAAAAGCAACTCTTTGGCACACTCAGTTAGAGAGACCTGCCAATGTCCCTTCAGCAGATCAAACTTGCTAACATACAGTACTGTTGATGATAGTGAAGACATCAAAAATATGATATTCTAAAGCATTGCAACAATGTTGCCTTTTTCCTCCAGAGACAAGTAAGACATCAAGATCTTCTAGAATCTCTGAGTTACTCAACTGCACAACAGGCACAGGGTGTATTGGGCTTTCCTTGTGCTCTTGAGGAAGACTAAAAGCAGAATATCACTACCGGTTTCCACTGACTTCTCCGCCCGATCATAGAGGGTGAAGTATGATTTCAAAATGTTGACATGACACAGCCAGGTTTTTTTTTCCTTCACTCCGGTGTGGCGATGATGTAATCTAGATTACCAATTTTTTTCACTATAGGGTAAGGGTCTGAAAAGCGAGTTTGAAACAGTGACCCCAGAATGAGCAACAAAACCAGGACTTGGTCACCCACATCAAAAGTGCGGCTTCGGGCCTTCGATTGTACCAAACTTTTATTTTAATTTGCGCCTTCTCCAGATTCTCCCTGGCAAACTCACACATGCGGTGCAATCTGTATCATTTGTTTTTGTGTTTAAGGTGTTGCCCTGCAGCAACCTCTTTCTCAGCAAGCTCAAAGGATCTCTGGCATGATGTCCAAACACAAGCTCATTCGGACTAAAACCAAGACATTCCTGAACAACCTCCTGCGCTGAAAACAGCACAAGAGGGATCCATTCATCCCAGTCTTTCTCAAACTCAAAGCAGTAAGCTCTTAACATTGACTTCAAAGTCTGATAAAATCTCTCAAGAGCACCTTGAGACTCTGGGTGGTAGGCACTAGAGGGGCAATGGGTAACACCCAATTGCTGTAGCAGTGGCGGGAAGACCTTTGACATGAAATTCGAACCTTTGTTTGATTGCACTACCTGCGGGAGCTCAAACGCTGAAAATAAGTTCACCAGGGCCTTAACAACACACGGAGCTGTGATTTTTCTCAGTGGAATGGTCTCGGGGAAATGGGCAAAGGACCAACACAATCCACCAGAACCATGCTGAAAGGTTTGTCCAAAGCAGGAATAGGCAGCAAAGGTGCAACCGGTTCAACTTGGTTCAGTTTACCCATCCGCTAGCAAGCACAACAGGATTTATAGTAAGTCTTGTTTCAGACCAGGCCAGAAGAATTTATGCAAGATACGGTCATATGTCTTGTTGACCCCAAGATGGCCTGCCATACTACCATTGTGTGCCAACCTCAGTATCTCTTGTCAAAGCGTAACTGGAACAGCTGGCCTCCCGGGTGGCGCAGTGGTTAAGGGTGCTGTACTGCAGCGCCAGCTGTGCCACCAGAGACTCTGGGTTCGCGACCGGGAGGTCCGTGGGGCGACGCACAATTGGCCCAGCTTGGTCCGGGTTAGGGAGGGCTTGGCCGGTAGGGATATCCTTGACTCATCGCGCACCAGCGACTCCTGTGGCGGGCCGGGCGCAGTGCACGCTAACCAAGGTTGCCAGGTGCACAGTGTTTCCTTCGACACATTGGTGCGGCTGGCTTCCAGGTTGGATGCGCGCTGTGTTAAGAAGCAGTGCGGCTTGGTTGGGTTGTGTATCGGAGGACGCATGACTTTCAACCTTCGTCTCTCCCGAGCCCGTACGGGAGTTGTAGCGATGAGACAAGATAGTAGCTACTAAAACAATTGGGGAGAAAAAGGGCTAAAAATTCAACAACAAAAAAAGCATAACTGGAACAACAATTTGAGAAACATTGGGCCAATCGTCTTGCCCAGAAGTGTTGCGAGAATGCCATTTCCTTATTAGAACACCAACTCTGTCAAAGTAACACCCACACATTTACTCAAACTCCTCTGGACATATCTCAGCAAAAAGAGGGGAGAAGGAAACTTATTTTCTCTGTTCAGCAATTAGCTGCTTCCTAGACATCAAGTCTTACAAACTCGCTCACCTTTGAGGTTTCTTTTTTTTTGTTTATTACCCCTTTTTCTCCCCAATTCCGTGGTATCCAATTGGTAGTTACAGTCTTGTCCCATCGCTGCAACTCCGATTAGGACTCGAAGGTCCAGAGCTGTGCATCCTCCGAAACACAACCCAGCCAAGCCGCACCGCTTCTTGACCAAATGCCCGCTTAATCCTGAAGCCAGCCACACCAATGTGTTGGAGGAAACACCATACACTTGGCGACCGTGTCAGCGTACACTGCGCCCTGCCTGACACAGGAGTCACTAGTGTGTGATGGTACAAGAACATCCCTGCCTTGTCAAACCCTCCCCTAACCCGGACAACGCTGGGCCAATTGTGCGCCGCCCCATGGGTCTCCCCATCAAGGCTGGCTGCGACAGAGCCTGGACTCAAACCAGGATCTCTAGTGGTACAGCTAGCACTGCGATGCAGTGCCTTAGACCACTGCGTCACTCGGGAGACCCACCTTTGGGGTTTTCAAGGGAGAGGTCAACTCAGGAAATCAGGATTACCGAAATCAGGATCCCCCATAAATGTCTCAGACAGATCTACCATGGTGGGATTGTTGACATCCTCCTCAACACTAGACTTGTTCCCGGCGACTTTCTTAGACAGCACGTGTAACAGCACACACTGGGAACACTCTATGGTACTTTTCTGATTACCAATCAGGTTCCTCTACTCTGGGTTCCTTACAAATGACAGGATTTGGCACGACCTTCACTCCAGCCAAATCGTTTCCCAAAAGGAATGAGACCCCTGTCACTGGTAGGCTAGGCCTCACTCCAACGATCAGACTCAAGTTCCACATTATACAAAATAACTTCCATGCAACCGAACTCCACACCTTGCACTAACACACTGTAATCAGTTGTTGAAGTGTCAGACAAAGGCAATACACCCTTCAAATGAATAACTGTGCTGCCCAGTATCTCGCAGTATCTTCACCGGCTACTTAACAGCATAGCCACTCTGCAGAAACACAAACCCATCTGAAACAAAGGGTCCATGCACATCCAATCCAAAATGTTGTTTAGGAGATGCACCAGTCACAACCAGAAACTTAATGGGCTTTAGTGCTCCCACAAGAACAAACTGCTTTTTCTCTCTCTTATTTTTATGTTTCAACTTAGGACACAGAGACAATGTGTCCTTTCCCACGGTAGTAATGACAATCTGGCAGATACAAAAAAAACAGTTTGGCGCCAATCCTTATCTTTGGGCACTGTAGAAAAAGACTGAAACCTCGCAGTAGGAGGTGACTTCTCTGGATTGCTCTTTGCGTAGAGATAACTACTGGGTGCTTTGGTCATCTACAAGAACTGCAGCTTTCTCAGGAGTGAGATCCTTGTGCTCATATACGTAGGTAGCAACCCTTTTCGCGAAGGCAATTTTTGAACTGCTTGAGAAGTACGAGTGTCTTTAAATCCTGAAAGTCCAAAAAGACAGGCTTGTTTTCTTACGATCCTGCTTGTTTTCTTACGAACTTAACATGGCTTTGTGATTCCGTCTTTTGTAATTTACAGAAGTGTTGTCTGTTGGTCTTGAGAGATGTGGAGAGTTAACACCTTTAGTTGGCTCTCCCTATTTGATTTCTAGACAACAATCCTTTATCTGATCTTCCCTGTATTCATTTTGCTCCACTTTTGGTTTGCTTCTTGTCTCTAAGTTTGGTGTGGGTTTTAATTTGGTTTGCCTGTTCTTAGGCTAATTTAGTGGGCGCTCATGGTGGATGTGTTTTAGGTTCCAGTTGTTTCTAGTCTACTTTCAATGGACACCCCTGTTGTCACGCTGTATAATGATAGGAACCTAAAATCAAGTACATCATGAAAACAATGGGGACGAAGCCCAAAAACAAACACGTATATGTATATATATATATTTATATATATATATATAAAACACAGGGATGTAACCCAAACAATAGAGTGAGGTGTAAAACCTCTAAATAATACACGGGACGAGACCGGTAATAACAAGTGCACAATAACACGTAGCATGAAAACCGATACAACAGAGCACACGACCAACGGACATGAGACAATGATCGACAAGGACAATGGGGAACAGAGGGCACATATATACACATATTAATCAGGGGGAATGGGAACCAGGTGGACGTAATGAGACAAGACAGTCGCTGTTGGTGGTAATGAATTTTGTTCAGTGATGCCTAGAAGGCCGGTGACGTAGACCTCCGGAGCTGGTGAACGGAATGAGCAGCAGTACCGGGGGAAGAGTGTCTTTCAGGACGTCTCTTAGCTTGACCTGGTATAATCAACTATGTTAGCTACATAGCTAGTAGCTAGCTAATGAACAGCTTTCCAGTCCCAAAGAGAGAACTATGAAAATACAAAAACACAATTGCAACAAAAATATAAAATGTTATATCACTTGAGAATAGTGAAGCAAGTCCTGGTCTAATTTCTGTTTCCTAACCTCAGATACAGAGACCTGTGAAAGCTGATAAATCCTGTCTGTGGATGAATGTCCCAAAGAAAGTCCCAAGTCCTGGAGAGACTGAAGGGTATATCTCCAACGTGTTATATATGCTATTGGTTTACTGTTACAATTGGTTGTAGGACTACCAAAATACTGTTAAAAGTAACAATGCATAGACCTAGAACATGCATGGACAACCTTGCTCTTAATAGGTCTAGCTACTGTGTGTGCAGGTTTCTGTTCCAGCCTTGACATTCTGGCTATTATTTGTAATAGACACTAATCATCTAACAATCATCTCTTGTTTTGGAGTAAGATGAATGTTTAAACCCACTAACCATTTACATATGCGTTCTTTGTATGATATGAAATAGTGTTGATTCTTTGATTTAAGTATAGTGCATTTTTTGGTCATTTAACATTCCTTGTTTGTCTGGTTTATTTGGTTGTCACTTACTCTCATTTTGTCTGATTATATTGCACAGATTTGCAGCTGATGTCGTTGATCATTGTTAAAGGTGTAACAATCTCTGTATGTCTGACCTAGGATGCAACCCCTGTCCACAACAGCACTTCATACTCACAAAGCAGCGTCCATTATCCTACAAAAACCATAATCTTGGTTGGGCTAGGATAACAGTACTTTAGTTCTCAGGGCAGGTGACATCACCACACGAAGGCTACTAGGGCTTTGCCTTACTTTGTCTTTCCTTGATTAATCGCATCCTACCTCCTCAACTGTATTGTCTTGTACCTGTATTGGAGGAGAAGGTGCAAGGTCCCTCCACTCAGACCTATCCATGCTCTACCCTTTGGTTACAGTGGATGTGAGATTATTTATGGCATGCATGCCAAATGCAGACATACGAAGAGATTAATATTGAGCTCGTGGACATGTTTAATGCACTTGAACATCATTTCTATACTGAAACCGGATTAGTAAATCCTCACACATTGTTTACAATTTGTTGAGATGTTTTCTCCATTTCAAATTATATTAGAAATAGGAAACACAATCACATATCAGAGATAATTTATGTGTGTGTCACAGATGGCCGGAGGCACCTGAATTGGGGAGAATGGGCTCGTAGTAATGGCTGGAATGGAGAAAATGGAACGTATCGAACACGTCAAACACATTGTGTCAGTGTGTTTGATACCATTCCATCCATTATTATGAACCATTCTCCCCTCTACAGCCTTTTGTGGTGTGTGGGAATAATAACTAATAACTTGAAAGAATTGAAAAGGCTGATACTGGCAAGATCAGTGTGTGGGTTTTTCTTTTTCATTAGACAATTAATGAGGCTAACTATGAAGGATATCCGATTTGACTTCTACAGCTACTGTATATGCCGTCATGAAATGGATTAGTGCAAGCCCTATCCTTGTAATGAAGATAGGTAGGCCTTAAGGATGACATGCACAGGAGAGAGATATTACTAGCACATGAGTGTGTGCAGAAAGGAATTATTTAAGGTTATTTGATTTAATTTCAAAATACATGTTGCTTGAAATAAAGTTGTAATTTGTTTGCTTCATGTATCATCCTGGTGTAATTAATATGCAGTTCTACATTATCACCACAAGTTGCCTTCCGACTGGTGCATCGATCCTGTGAGGGTAGGTAACAACATCTCCACCCCGCTGATCCTCAACACTGGGGCCCCACAAGGGTGCGTTCTGAGCCCTCTCCTGTATTCCCTGTTCACCCACGACTGCGTGGCCACGCACGCCTCCAACTCAATCATCAAGTTTGCGGACGACACAACAGTGGTAGGCTTGATTACCAACAACGACGAGACGGCCTACAGGGAGGAGGTGAGGGCCCTCGGAGTGTGGTGTCAGGAAAATAACCTCACACTCAACGTCAACAAAACTAAGGAGATGATTGTGGACTTCAGGAAACAGCAGAGGGAACACCCCCCTATCCACATCGATGGGACAGTAGTGGAGAGGGTAGTAAGTTTTAAGTTCCTCGGTGTACACATCACAGACAAACTGAATTGGTTCACCCACACAGACAGCATCGTGAAGAAGGTGCAGCAGCGCCTCTTCAACCTCAGGAGGCTGAAGAAATTTGGCTTGTCACCAAAAGCACTCACAAACCTCTACAGATGCACAATCGAGAGCATCCTGTCGGGCTGTATCACCGCCTGGTACGGCAACTGCTCCGCCCACAACCGTAAGGCTCTCCAGAGGGTAGTGAGGTCTACACAACGCATCACCGGGGGCAAACTACCTGCCCTCCAGGACACCTACACCACCCAATGTCACAGGAAGGCCATAAAGATCATCAAGGACAACAACCACCCGAGCCACTGCCTGTTCACCCCGCTATCATCCAGAAGGCGAGGTCAGTACAGGTGCATCAAAGCTGGAACCGAGAGACTGAAAAACAGCTTCTATCTCAAGGCCATCAGACTGTTAAACAGCTACCACTAACATTGAGTGGCTGCTGCCAACATACTGACTCAACTCCAGCCACTTTAATAATGGGAATTGATGGGAAATGACGTAAAATATATCACTAGCCACTTTAAACAATGCTACTTAATATAATGTTTACATACCCTACATTATTTATCTCATATGTATACGTATATACTGTACTCTATATCATCTACTGCATCTTTATGTAATACATGTATCACTAGCCACTTTAAACTATGCCACTTTGTTTACATACTCATCTCATATGTATATACTGTACTCAATACCATCTACTGCATCTTGCCTATGCTGCTCTGTACCATCACTCATTCATATATCTTTATGTACATATTCCTTATCCCTTTACACTTGTGTGTATAAGGTAGTAGTTTTGGAATTGTTAGTTAGATTACTCGTTGGTTATTACTGCATTGTCGGAACTAGAAGCACAAGCATTTCGCTACACTCGCACTAACATCTGCTAACCATGTGTATGTGACAAATAAAATTTGATTTGGGCTGTGTTGCAGCCGGCTTCGACCGCGAGACCCATGAGGCGGCGAACAATTGTTCCAGCGTCGTCCGGGTTAGGGGAGGGTTTGGCAAGGCAGGGATGTTCTTGTTCCATCGCGCCTGTGGAGGGTCACGCGCATGCACATCGCCAGTTTGACGGTGTTTCCTCTGAAACATTGGTGCGGTTGGCTTCCGGTTTAAATGGGCAGTGTGTCAATAATCAGCGCGGCTTGGCAGGGTTGTGTTTCGGAGGACGCACGGCTCTTGACCTTTGCAGCGACGGGACAAGACTGTAACTACGAATTGGATATGTCGAAACTGGGGAGAAAAAGGGGGTAGAAAATAAATAAAAATAAACATCAGCATTTGTACAATAGTCTCCTATAGCTTTACAATGTAAACAAACCACTAGCTAGGTCTAGTAACACGAGGTCAATAATACATGCGTAGCACAAGCTAGTGGGTCATTAAAACTACAGTATATTTCTTAATTGAAACTAAGTGAGCTATACACCTGGGTAAAATATATTTGTGTTTTGGAGGAAGTGGACGAAGAGCTAGGAGAGACAGATTGGTAGTGAGATAATTACTGCTGCTAGCTAACTTTTGATGTAAACAATGTGGCCGTTAAACATTGGACTCATATGCTAGCTACATTTAGTTATATTGTTGGCTGTCTTGAGAGAAATTATCTGGCTAACAAGGTAAGCTGATATTTACCTTGACATCACGCTAGCTCTGTGGTTATTTGCTGTGCTCGCCAAATGTAACACCACCAGAGCGAACGGATAATAACCAGGAAATTAACGTTGTCTGATGATTTGCGCGTGCATATCGAACATGTTATTGTTTTTCTATAAAATGATGACAAATAAGGCACTTTGAATGCAATTTATTGTGGCATAAATGTTTACAAAAGAGTGGTACAATGTGTCACATAGCGTCAAATGTCTATCTGTCCATGGCTGTGGAACGATGTTTCGGGGTGGGGGTGCTGACATTTTTCCTAGATTTTTTTGTCTGCTGACAAGTACTTTGCTTTGCTCCACGTCTACAGGAGTAATAAAGGCCTAGTGCACTAATTTGATTAATTGTTTATTTCTTTATTGATCAGAGGACAGCACCCCTATTCCCCGCGACTTTGTATCTGTCTAAAGCGTGGATCGTTGGGCGCTTTAGTTTAATGCTGTTCACAGACAGTATATACAATGGACAGATACACAACTGGAACACAATAAAACCTCCCTTAACAGGATTACATTATGTACAATAAATGGTATTTAAAGATTACAATTTGTAAAATTGGCAATATTCAAACAGGGCACAAAAGTTTAGAAAAAGGTTATTGTTCAAAGTTCCACTATGACAGGCTGTTCATGCAGGAAGTAAAGCTAGGTTGTGTACCTCAAAATGGTACAGAAACCAAACCACTGTAGGCTATTGATATTTTTTTTTGTTCATTCAGCTACTTAAATTGAATTAAATGCTAAATACAAAAGCCTATAGGCAAGTTTACCTCTTGGTATCTTCACTGGTATTTTGTCAAGATTAATTCAAGATGAATTCTTCTTCTGTTCAAGCAAACCTCACCTACTGTTTTGTAAGCGCCATTGACCTGCTCTGTCATAAAATAATTAGTTTTACAGAGCCGGCAAAGCTGAAACTCAAGGTGTGCTGTGTCAAATTGCATCCCTTCAGCATGAATCTATAATCTACCCTGAAAAAGCTCTGCTAAGAGATTACCTCTGCAATTTGTCATGCTTGGATTCAGCCGCACAAATGACTTGTCAAAGCGTCTGTAAAAACTGAAAGAGTAGGGCCAGGACAAGGTAATGATTCATACGACTCAATAGATGGCTTTGCCTTTTGCAAGCAACAGAAGAACAAAATTACAGTGCTACCCTTGCACAATGATAATCAGAAACATTACTTTCTGTGACCATTTCACACGAACCCAACCCACTTTTCTTTTTACAATACCATTCACATAATATGATGAATGCTGTACATTATAAACAGTCTTTTAATGTAGAAAAATAAAGAAAGCAGAGTGACACTGGATTGACTGAATCTCAACGTACAAACACAGTAAAAATTATAACCATTAACAAACTACCCCCATCCTAACAGAAAACTGAAAACTCAAGAAGTTATGCTTTGTTATATGTTTGATGTGCATGAGATGAATCTGGGTATTCACACTGAAGATACATTCCAATTCCAATGTGTTGATTTGTTTTTCATGGTTCACCCAGGATCAATATATTTAGATTACTGATGCGTCCTGAATACAAAAAGACTAACAAACTAGGATTTTGGTACTGATTATTTCCACAAATATATATATATATATTTTTTTAAAGATATTACAGATTTGGAGTTGGCTGAGCCAAGTATTTATTTCACATTCAATTCAGGAATATTCTAGTGTCTAAAATGAATTCTTATTTATAAAGTACAAACAAAGACAAAAAATGTAGGAAGCAATGCATTTACTGTACCGTGACATTACATATGACATAATATCTAACAAAAAGAAAAGACGCTTTCGTTGCATGATGGTGTTGCTTCCTAATCTAGGCGGGGGGGCTCTGTGATGAAATGCATTTATAGTAAGCATGTTACAACATTCGCAAGAGGCTTTTACAACCACTTAGGGCTCTCAGTCCTCTGTACAGATCAGTGGTGTGGCCGGCAGAATCACATTTATTTCTTAACCATTTACAGCTTAATGAAACCCAGAGGACTAATTGAACTAATATGTCTTATGGGTCGTAATAGCTTCCAACAGGCTGTTCACTCGCCTGTCTCAAAAGAAGATGAGCAGAGCACCACAAAGCATGATGAGTTTAAAAAAGGCCTTTTTCTTAAATAGCTGCCGACATTGTAATAGGCCTGGTAAGCTAAAGGAATATACATGTATATATTTTTATATTTTTTTATGTGCTGCAATATATGATACAAATACGTTAATCTATATTGGTTTCATATTATGCATAACAATTTTCTTATCAAATCAATAGAAATATCATAGTAAAATCTACACATGCTGTAGGCTCCATGTACAGTAATTATATCAAAAGAAAAATAATCAATATGTAATACAATATGGTACTACTTTATCCTATCATAAACAGAATATAAAGTATCTATGTCTGTGATGTTGGAAGATTGATCCCAAGTCCTACATAAACCTACTAACGAATTGTTCATGTAATTGTATACGCTACCGTTCAAAAGTTTGGGGTCACTTAGAAATGTCCTTGTTTTTGAAAGAAAAGCAAATGTTTTGTCCATTAAAATAACATCAAATTGATCAGAAATACAGTGTAGACATTGTTAATGTTGTAAATGACTATTGTAGCTGGAAACTGCAGATTTTTAATGGAATATCTACATAGTCGTACAGAGGCCCATTATCAGCAACCATCACTCCTGTGTTCCAATGGCACGTTGTGTTAGCTAATCCAAGTTTATAATTTTAAAAGGCTAATTGATCATTAGAAAACCCTTTTGCAATTATGTTAGCACAGCTGAAAACTGGTGTCCTAAATAAAGAAGCAATAAAACTGGCCTTTAGACTAGTTGAGTATCTGGAGCATCAGCATTTGTGGGTTTGATTACAGGCTCAAAATGGCCAGAATCAAATAACTTTCTTCTGAAACTCGTCAGTCTATTCTTGTTCTGAGAAATAAAGGCTATTCCATGCGAGAAATTGCCAAGAAACTGAAGATATCGTACAACGCTGTGTACTATTCCCTTCACAGAACAGCACAAACTGGCTCTAACCAGAATGGAAAAAGGAGTGGGAGGCCCCGGTGCACAACTGAGCAAGAGGACAAGTACATTAGAGTGTAGAGTTTGAGAAACAGACGCCTCACAAGTCCTCAACTGGCAGCTTCATTAAATAGTACCCGCAAAACACCAGTCTCGATGTCAACAGTGAAGAGGCGAATCCGGGATGCTGGCCTAGGCAGAGTTGCAAAGAAAAAGCCATATCTCAGACTGGCCAATAAAAAGAAAAGATTAAGATGGGCAAAAGAACACAGACACTGGACAGAGGAACTCTTGCCTAGAATGATCAATTAGCCTTTTAAAACGGGCCTCTGTACGCCTATGTAGATAATTCATTAAAAATCAGCCGTTTCCAGCTACAATAGTAATTTACAACATTAACAATGCCTACACTGTGTTTCTGATCAATTTGATACTCTTTTCATGGCCCCAGAAAACGTGCTTTTATTATTATTATTTTTTTTAAACAAGAACATTTCTAAGTGACCCCAAACGTTTGAACGGTAATGTATGTACTGAATGTATGTACAGTAGTACACTCACCATAAATATGTGTATGCCGGAGATTATAAATGTATCTATTCCAACAAGATTTACTTAGGTGAATTTAATCTCATATAATTGCCATTAACCCATTAACCATATGTAGTGTGTACTGACAACTTTTTCCAGTATTCAGACATGAATCTGTTTTCTTCAGTAGTTATATGGGATCCATATTCCACCACCACCTAGCAACAGTCCAAATCTTTAGAGCGTAACAAAAGTAGCTCAAATCGCAGATATCAAAATGTAACGAAATACAGAAAATACCCAAGACACTTGAAATGGAAGATGAATCCGAGTTGATGGGTTATACTGATTATGGAGGTTTAACCTAAGCACCGAGATCTAGAAAATAACATAATCTGATCTCATATGATCTACTGAGCAGGGCCCGGTTTCCTGATAGCGATGGAATATAGGCGTGTTTTAACAATGTATCTTTCCCAAAGATGTAACATGAGTTTCCCAAAACACCACACAGAGAGAACGCTCGCTAAGAGCGTTGTTTGATCATGTGTTGATACTGATAGGATTGAAAGAAAGGGAACTTTCCTCAACATTATAATTATTTCACAATACTGACGACAGATCAGCTCCTAGAGTGATATTACCATGGCCGCAGGAAGTTGTTTTGGGGTGGGGGTGCTGAAATGTTTTGTCGACGGGCGAGTTGGGGGGCTTTTCCCCGCTCTGCGGATGAGTATTTTTCTCCGCTCATACAGGGGTAATAAAGGCCTAGTGCACCAATTTGGTTTATTCAAAGGTCTAGTGCACTAATTTGGTTTACTGTGATTTATCAGGGGGTGATGCAGCACCCTCAGCACCCTTACTTCCCGCGGCTACAGATATTACCACCAATGGATGCAAATATTGAGGCGCCTTAGTCTAATGCTTACCCACTAAATAAAAGATTTGGCACATCATTAAGCACGTTAGGCTACACATCATGAAATATATTGAGACAAATTACAAACAGTAGCCTACAAGTAGCAAAATAGAAGTCAATTGATTGAACATGGTATGTATTTCAATAGGACTGAAATAGGCCTACATCCTACTGTTTATATCTTAATGCAGTCATCTCGGTTTTCATTTGAAGCATATTTTTATACGTTGCTTGTTTGTATCAATTACAAAGACAATAGCACCTTTGCATTTGTAGTCAACATTGTTCTGAAGTTATCGGCGGACACAGAGAGACGGATAAAACCATGTGATGTTTAGCGGAGAGCTTCTGTACATAAAGGAGGGCAAAAAAGCATCTAACGACGCACTGCTGTTCTACGAGTGGTCCGAAGCATGCGTTATATTACGAGCGCTTTCAAGTGCAACGTTAATAACGAGATTTAACGAGGCTCCTACAAAGGTTCTAACGATGAACTTAGCCTTAAGATGCTTTTGGGAAACCGGGCCCAGGGAAATCTACAATGTCTTAACTGACTCCAATGCCAGGGTTCTGGAGGCTACCTTGACTTCCTTGTCTTGACTTCCTCTTGAGCTGATTGGACATTCAGACACTAACCCTATGGTTTGATTGGCTAACCATTGTTAGTGAAGAGATAAGAGGCTTTGGGTTAATAAAAAATGATTATGTCAGAAGTCTGTGACTTCTCTTCCCAGTATTCAAACCCCAAACAAGAAGGTTGAATAGTGTAAAAGAGTTAGTGTTATGTTTCACCACGTTATCCCTGGAACCACAACTGACGAATGAATCCTCATCCTTTCAGTTCCGCGGTGGGATAATATTGAGAGAAGTTGGGAGAGGCAAAGAAAGATGAAAAGGTGGATAACAAGTGAGCGGGAGAAGAAGGAGTGGAAGCAAGAGGATGTGAGAGAGAAGACAGGGTGGAAATGGATTGGTGGATGGGAGATTGGGGGACGTATGGGCCAAAGTGGTCATGTTTACTACAGTTCCCACAAAGCATTGTCCATCACTGATCTCCCGTCCATCAATCCATTTTCATTCTGTCTTCTCTCTCACATCCTCTTGCTTCAGATGTCATGGGTCATGCCCGTAGGCCAATGCTTGGCAGAGTCTCTGTACAGGTCAGTGGGCAGTCTGATGCCCGCTGAATAGGGAGTAACAGTTGGGCTAGGATGGGTTATTTTGAAGCTACTCAGATTTATGGCAGTACAGGTCTTTAAGTGCTTTCAGTTCCTCTATGAGGGTTTTGTTCTGGTTTTCCAGCACGGCCACGCGGTTCTCAAGACACTTGACATACTCCTTCTTCTTCCTGCGACACTCGCGGGCCGCCTCTCTGTGACACAACAAGAACCAAGACAGTTAGGGAAACCTCTGGCTATTGGCTCAGCTAGCATGGGATGGTACACATCATCTTCTCTAGAGCAGCTTCTAGTTTTGTGCCAAAAACTCTTGAAGTTTTTCTTCATTTGTATTTGTAAATATGTGTATATATAGCCTGTGGCTGAAGTTTTTCTTAATTTGTATTTGTAAATATGTGTATATATAGCCTGTGGCTGCATAGAATTCTTCCACTCCTTTATGCTGTACATGTTTTGTGTTGTATGTTATCGGTCTTGTATCTAGCAATCCGTCACCACACATGACGTTATTGGAATTGAATGAATTGATGGTCTTGGTTACACTTTACTTAATGCAAGCAGGTATAATGTTTGATTACTTGTAGCATGTATAAGCCCTAAAATGGCTTATTATAAGGTTTACAGGTCTCCAAAGGGAACCCCACTTTGTCCTTACCTGTTCTTCATGAGTCTGACCTCTCTCTTGCGGGTAACTTCTACCTCTGGGCCCCCCTGGCCAGACAGGGCAGGGGAGGAGGCCATGACCACCCCAGGGGCGATGGTGCTAGTGGGGGCCGTGCGGATCTGGTAGGCCTGCACATCTCCTGACGCAGCTGGGGAACAATGGAAACGATCCAAACGATCTCAAACACTCCGATTGACTGTGCGTTTTTATCCATATCAAGAGGTAAGGCACTACCACTCACCTTGCACTACCACCTGGTTGCTTGGCACCAGGATCTGCTGGCCGTCTGAGGTCTGAGCGTACTGCAGGATGGTGGTGCCCTGCTGGGCGGCCGCAGCGTTGGTCATAGTCAGGGTCTGCAGTCCCTGGATCCCGTCTGTTCCGTTATTGGCCAGCTGGATTGCCCCGCCCTGGGTGATGGCGACTGGGAGAGGAGAGGGAAGGGGAGCGAAGGAGAGAGCAAGAGAGAGAGAGACAAAGAGAATACAAAGAGAGACAGAGAATGAGGGCAGACAAAGAGAGAGCGAGAGAAGGAAAATAATAAGGTTGTAACATTAGCAACTAAACATCTTGCTTAAAATACCCTCTTAAATTACCTCTGTCAGTGACTGAAAAAATAACTTTTGCTGCTCCGATGACCATGACATTGTTGAGTAAAAGAACAAAGGGTCAAACGTGACGTACTGTACTGGCCACTGCTGGTCTGGTAGATGGGGCATGATGTGGGCATGGTAACCGTGGTGATTGCGGGCGCTGTGTCCTCCTCCGATTTCTCTTCCTCGATCCTGGGAACCCCTGGGGTGTCACCTGATGACAGGTCATTCAGGATCTTCCTGTTAGGGTTAGAGGGCAGGATGTCAGATAAACACCAAGAAACACCTACAGTAATCACAGTACTGCATTATCACACACACCAAAGTGTACCTATATGAGGGGCGTCGTGAGAGGATCTCTCTGCGTTTCTGAGAGTCAGTCACACTGTCCACTGACTCCTGAGAGTCTTCACTCTCTGCTAGGGTGGAGATCTGGAAAAGTCCAATCAGGTGTGTTAGTGCTGGGCAGGAACAAATAGTTACATACACTGTATTTCTTCAACACCAGGGTTGGTGATCATAATTGGTTTATTATGACCAGGTCTGGTTGGGGTCACAGTGAATTCTTCTAGTGCTAAGTTGTTGTTTCTAAGCTAGGATTTTGTTAAAGTTTTTTATCTTGACGACAAAGCTCTATAAATAAAGGTTAGATGAGAAGGTCTACTCACCTGAACAGTCTGGACCTGTGGTGACTGTATGACAGAGGGCTGAGCGGCCTGGATGACGCCGTGAACCTGGACCGTCTGGCCATTGGGCAGCTGCACCAGGGTGACCGTAGGACCGCTGGATGTGGCGTGACCTGCTGCCATGGAAACCTGCAAAGCATAAACATAATCCTGCTGTCCAGGGGACACACACCTATAACTAGAACCCCCAAGTTCTCCTGGTCTGGAAAAACTTGGGGTTTTCTGGGCCCTACTACTTCTGTTTATAAAAACACATGTTTGCTACATTTGTTTGTCTCTGTATGTATACATATTTACTGCATTGGTGTGCATATGAGAATGAAGCGGTAGCGTGAATGATGTCATTATGTACAGTATATTTTGTGACATTCTACTGTCTCCTGCTTGCATCAGCCTGTTCTGCTGTAACTGAAGTTGTGTGTGTGTAGGGGGGGGGGGGTGACTATTTCTGCTGGGTGTGTGAAGTGGCAGACCATTCCCTATCAGTCAGTCAGTGAGTATTCACAACCCTGTGAGGGACTGGGTCCAGTCATAGATGAGTCAGTGGGGTAGTGAGTGGAAGTTGTAATGTGTGAGTGTGTGATAGGGAGGCAGAGTAGGCTTACCTGTGAATGGTAGTAGTAATGTTATACTGTACTAGTGTGTGGTAGGTAGATGGGTAGGCTACTTACCTGTGCCAGGGTGGCTATCTGTGCCTGGGAGATCTGTTGGCTGTCTATCTCTGACACTGCCGTGTCTCCTCCCTGATGAACCTCTGCTCCCGACTCCATGGTCATCGACTTAGCTGTAGGGGAAAAGGGAGAGAAGGACATTAGGGTTAGAGAGGGCTTAGATGGGACTTTCTGATACATTTTATGGATGTCTTGTTATGATCATTAAGGAGAAAATCTCAGTAATGCTGATGATCATTTCAGCTGGTTTGATCTGGTTTTCGTTGAGAGATATGGTAGTATTGTGCTTAGTAGTACCTTCTACTGGTACTTATTTTTGAAGGATTCAACACAACAGATAGTTAGTTACCTGGCACCAACTGGTATTTGGGGCGACAGGTAGCCTTGTGGTTAGACCATTAGGCCAGTAACCGAAAGGTTGCTAGATCGAATCCCCGAGCTGACAAGGTAAAAATCTGTCGTTCTGCCCCTAAACAAGGCAGTTAACCCACTGTTCCCCTGAACAAGGCAGTTAACCCACTGTTCCCCTGAACAAGGCAGTTAACCCACTGTTCCCCGGTAGGCCGTCATTGTAAATAAGACTTTGTGCTTAATTGACTTGCCTGGTTAAATAAAGGTGAAAAATGTGCTATTATCATGCTAATTACTGTGTAATAGCAGATTGTGAGCAATGCATGTAATTAATCTACCTTCACACCTCACTGAAAGGAAATCAGTGGAAAGCCTGTCTCTAGAATCAACCCTGTTAGGCAAGTGTTTCTGCAAACTGCCCACAGCCGTCCTTCCAGCTTTTATGAACAGAGTATTTAATAACTGAAACAGATGTGGATTATGTGACTGTTTGTAACTGACCCAGTTGTATATGTCTTGTGTCACTTAAAAGTGACTGGCAACATGATAGCTTGTACCTCTCAGAAGTCAAGCGGGGCGAAGCCGCTTCTCACGGATGTAACTGAGAGGTCCAATGTAAGTGGATAAGTTCTCAGGGCTATTCCTAAGCTTTATCATACTCTTCTAAAGGTACATAAGAGAGTTGGGGCTACCCTTTGACAATGTGATTTTTGGTCTGGAAATCTTTTTAGGAATGTCCTGAGACAACCGTGGAAAACATTTGGCATTACTATAAAGAACAAATTATTCCGTTCTGGCTGAGGAATACCTTGGAGACTGGCGTAGAGGAGTAAGGAAGTGACCCATTCCTAGGTTATAAACACACACACACACACACACACACACACACACACACACACACACACACACACACACACACACACTAACAAGCATTTCCCTACACCTGCAATAACATCTGATAAATATGTGTTTGCGACCAATAAAATGTGATTTGACACACACACACCACTATCCCCTGGAGAGGTCATTCTTCTCATTGTCAAGGAATGCGTCACTTTCCTCCTCGTGGGTATAGGGCCTAGCAGCTAGCGTGTGTTTGGTTTGGGCAGCTGACATTTCCCTCTGGTCCTCTGGGACACCTTGTTCAGCAGAAGGCCTGTACATCCACCTAATGGCTGCCAAACACAGCATGGCTGCACCTTAAATGGCAGGAGTCCCCAATAACATTCAGCCGTGGGCTGATCTTTCCTTGTGCGGATGGTCGGGGGGCCGGAACATAGTTCTAAATCATTTGTACAAACAGACCGCAAGAATCCCAAACAATATTTGACAAAAACAGAATCATTTTAAACCTTAATTACAGTGGAATACAATCACATATGCCTCGCTATTTATGCGTGGGAATACTTGGGAACAAATTTACTAAATTAAAATAATTTTGAGCTAATTCCTTAGTGATTTTTCAGTCTTTTATGTCCAACAAAAAAATCTTTAAAAACGATGAATTCTTTCTCAGAAAACTTGGGGGGACAGATAAAATTATTTGGCCCGTGAGTCGCCTTTTGACCAGAGACCCATAGAGCACTGGCCAAAAGTAGTGCACTATTTACGGGATAGTGTGCTGGCCTCTGGTCAAAAGTAATGCACTATAAAGGGGATAGGGTGCCATTTTGGACTCATACCATTTTCTTCCTTCTCTAGACCTTTAAGCTTAAATATTCTCCGATAGCTGTTGCTAAACTCCACAGAGTCCGACTAACTCAGACTTGGCAAACATGTGCACTGCCAGAAACCCATTACCAACATGTCATGCAATGGCTTTATCCGCTAGAGGCCTTTCCCAGATTCCCAAAACACTTCCGCCTCCTACTCCTCTGTCTTGTCAATATGCCATGTCTCTAGACTAGCCAGAGAAATGTTTCACCTACCAGGGATAGCTAGGACAGAACACACACATAGGACAGTGCTCTCAGGCAGTCTGTAGCCATAGGCACATATGTGTTATGACTTGTCTGGCCTGTCTGGTCTGCCAGTGCCACCCCAACGGCGCTAGCTCTGTCTGTCAGAGAATACAATGTTGGCAATTCCCCTACTACCAGTGACCATTGGCTGGCTGCTAAACATGGTAGTCTGGTTGTGGAGGGGAGGGAGGGCCAGCAGCCACAAACCCTCCCTCAGTGGAAAAGCAGGGTCATGAAAGAGGTGCCTGTTGCAGACAAAGGGAGAGAAACAGCTTCATTCTCCCCTGCTAGTCAACTCTTTTTTATTGCCCTTTTTATTTGATTGAACCTTTTCAGAACCATAGAGAAAGAGCACGACAGAAGAACATTTGTGGAATAAAGCTAGCAACCATGAGTGTAGTCTATTGATTTTGTCAAAAATATTTTGACAATGTAATTACAAAAAAAAAGTTTTTACTAAATAGCAATGCAACAGTAATAGCGTGTAGAATGATTCATCATTATTCAAGTCCCATTCAAAAGAAGGCAGAAATGAATGCATCGTGAGCTCACACACTGCATCACAGTCGGTCACAGTGCATAACGTCTCTGTTGAATCTTACAGAGTTCGTCCTCTTCAAAAGTCATTGGGTGTGTTCGAGCGGTAAGGCTTAAGTAACCGACTGTAGACAATAGTCGAGGGTTGAAGTTGAGGGAGACAGCTGAAAGTCGGACACTAATGTGGTTTTCCACAGCAAGGCTCAGTGCAACATGGCAGTATAAAAAAGATTTCTCTAACCACCATATCACACATTTTCAAACTGTAAATATATGTGTTTACATTAAATTGTACATATCGACTTTATATCTGCTCAGTGACAAGACAGAGAGCCACATGGAGAGCAGCGACGCCCTCTTTGTGTCATACCATTCATAAATAGCTTACCATTGGTTTTACATTTAGTTCGCGACAATTTTTGTGAACTTTTGAGAGCTATATATAACATTATATCATGCTGTATAATAAGTGAATATCCAAAATAGGCTTACCAAAAACTCATAGTGGCCTAATGCGTTTGAGGATGCTTTGACTAGACTACACTTACATAACTTTATTTTGGCACACAAAAAAACGACTAGAAGCAAATAGACTAGCATTACGTGATGGGTCATATTATTATAGCGAACCAGGCATATGGATACATAATACCAAATTAGGGCACTTGTCTAAATTGACGATTTCTTATTATAGACTAGGACAGCACAGCAACAATCCTTCTCCCAAAGAGTTGGTTTGACAAGTGGACTAGGCCTACCCCTATAAATAAAATCGAAATTTCTCATAATTTCTTATTCTGGTTTATGAAAGCCAATACATAATTTTGCACTTTAAGAATTTAAGTTCAATAACACCCAACACATTTTTCGTACGAACAATTATTTAGCAGTTGAGTTTGGCTTATAGGACCACTACATTTTTTAGGCTACATAAAATCTAAGACAGCTCCCTTTGCATTTCTACTCTACAGGCGAGGGAAAGGCTGCTGCGCAAGAAGACCCACAGCGCGCGAGTAGCCTTCAATAGGCTATAGAAAGCAGAAAGTCTCATATTTGATCACAGTGCGCATTTGCTTGTAATGTCGCATCACAGACTATGCTGTCCAAACAAGCAATGTTCTCGATCCTAACTGGCGAGCTAGCATACTCCTCATTCCCTGCCTTTTTCTACTAGCCGCAGCAGCCTCCCTCCCTCCATGCCTGCATGACTGCCTGAAACAAGCCCGCCGCCATGATCTCTTTGTTCATCCGATATGAACCGGACCAGAATACAGTTTATGTGGGACGCGCCTTGTCTCTCTTCCCCTGGACACTAGTCCTCTCTTACCGAAACAGACTCCCTCGGTCACTCCCGGGCCCTCGGAGCTCCACTTTTATTCAGGCCGACACGTAAGAGACCGCGTCAGGCTACACCTCCGTCGCGTCACCGAGAACAACAACACCGAGAACGAGAGGGACGAAAATCAAATCGTCAGCGGCACCATCGAGAACGACCGAATGATGGGCGGAACAAGCCGAACAACTGACGGAGTAGCCCGAAGTCATCTCGAAAATGGGCGGAAAGGAACGAACGTTTAGGCGAGACATAAATTGTCATAATTCTGTTACAAAGTAGCAGCATATTTTGATACATTTAGCGAGGTTACTTTGTAGCGACTAGTTGGTACGTGCCAACCAAGTGAAGTGCAATGTTACAATGTGGCAACCTGTGCTGTGTGTGTGTCCCAAGGTTATTATAGTAAATGTAGTAAAAATATGAAATCAAATAATTAACAAACCGCTAAATGTATCAAAAACTAAAAGATACTTACACTATTTTACTGTATTTGACTCCAAAACTAAATAAAACACAATATAAAACATCATTACTTGTTTTCAGTTTTTGTTTTTTTCTCTCAAAGTTTTGGGCAAAATCGAATGGGGTTTTCACGATTTTTTCTAAAGTGTTTTTAAGCTTCTGAATCTGGTGGGTCACATTGAGATTTACTGTAATTGAAATGTAGACTCAGCAAAATTATATTTCCCCTGCTCAGATGTTGCATGCATCATCTGTCGGCACCAGATTGCTATACATTTTGGTTACGTCCCTCTGCTCAGAATTTGCGAAAGCATGCCAGATCTTACAATGCATGGATAGGTATTTTGTGCGTCAGCTAACCACATCATGTGGTATAGTAGTCTGGTGCTCAATTGCACAGTCAATGACTTGGCATGCACCCATTGGTTGATGCATGCAACTTCTGAGCAGCGGTACGCGACCATGATGTGGTTAGCTAATACCTAAAATACGGAAGTTATGGAAGTTTGAGTGTTAAGCTGAAAGTAGCAAACTGTAGACGAAAGTCGATGAGTAAAGTCGTGGGAGATGCGTCTGCACCGACAGCAAATTGGACAGCTTTTGCTTTCGTTTTTTAATCAAAATGTTTACTTTTTTTTTTACATATACAATGCCTTCGGAAAGTATTCAGACCCCTTGACTTTTTTCACATTGTGTTACGTTACAGCTTTATTATAAAATGTATTCCAAAAAATTGTCCTCATCAATCTACACACAACACCCCATAATGACAAAGCAAGAACAGGGTTTCAGAAATGTTTGATAATATATAAAAAAAATAAAAAACTGTAATGTGACATTTACATAACTATTCAGACCCTTCAAGTCCAGGTTCTGGCTGGGCCACTCAAGGACACTACGTTGTCTTGGCTGTGTGCTTAGGGTTGTTGTTCTGTTGGAAGGTGAACATTCACCCTAGTTTGAGGTCCTGAGCGCTCTGGAGCAGGTTTTCATCAAGGATCTCCCTATACTTTGCTCTGTTCATCTTTCCCTCGATCCTGACTAATCTCACAGTCCCTGCTGCTGAAAAACATCCCCACAACATGATGCTGCCACCACCAAGCTTCACCGTAGGGATGGTGCCAGGCTTCCTCCAGATATGACACTTGACATTTAGGCCAAAGAGTTCAATCTTGGTTTCATCAGACCAGAGAATCTTGTTTCTCATGGCCTGAGAGTCCTTTAGGTGCCTTTTGGCAAACTTCAAGCGAGCTGTCATGTGTCTTTTACTGAGGAGTGGCTTCCATCTGGCCACTCTACCATAAAGGTCTGATTGGTGGAATGCTGCAGAGATGGTTGTCCTTCTGGAAGGTTCTCCCATCTTCACTGAGGAACTCTGGAGCGCTGTCAGAGTGACCATTGGGTTCTTGGTCACCTCCCCGACCAAGGCCCTTCCCCCCAATTGCTCAGTTTGGCCAGGCGGCCAGCTCTAGGAAGAGTCTTGGTGGTTCTAAACTTCTTCCATTTAAGAATGATGGAGGTCACTGTGTTCTTGGGGACCTTCAATACTGCAGAAATGTTTTGGTACCCTTCCCCAGATCTGTGCCTCGGAGCTCTATGGACAATTCCTTTGACCTCATGGCTTGGTTTTTGCTCTGACATGCACTGTCAACTGTGGGACCTTATATAGACAGATGTGTGCCTTTCTAAATCATGTACAATCAATTGTATTTACCACAGGTGGAATCCAATCAAGTTGTAGAAACATCTCAAGGATGATTAATGGAAACACGATGTCCCTGAGCTCAATTTCAAGTCGCATAGCAAAGGGTCTGAATACTTATGTAAATAAATATTGGTTTTTATTTGTAATAAATTTGCAAAAAAAAAATTTAAAACCAGTTTGTTTCCATTTCGTCATTATTCGGTATTGTGTGTAGATTGATTAGGATTTTTTAAAAATGTAATCCATTTCTGAATAAGGTTGTAACATAACAAAATGTGGAAAAAGTCAAGGGGTCTGAATATTTTCTGAATCCACTGTATATTGTCGTAAATAGATTATTGGATTTATTTATGTTAAGAATGTGGATCACATGTAGGCCTATGTATCTAGATTGTAAGGATGTAAGGATAAAGATGTATTTAAGCTCTAAATAGTAATCCACCCAAAACGGTAAACATGCATTGATAATAACCAATGATATGTGGCGACATCAACCGTTTATGAATCTTTAGTGCCTTTTGCTTCCAAAAAAACAGAAGAAGGTTGTCTCCCACAATGCTTTGGTTCTGACTTCAAGTTGTAGTTGGTGAGGAGCAACTACAAATAGTTCCAGTCAACCTGGGTCGAAGGTTCATAACCTTTGTTGTAAACGTCATGCAGTCAACATGTAGTCTCACAAGTTGGACAATTTTTATACCCATAATGCAACACACCTTGAAAGACAGTGACCAACGTTGGTCAAGGTCTTGACAAAAGTGATCTGCTAGAACGTGCCCAAAGTAGTAGTTGCTGGGCCAAAACAGCAGGACAGCTAATCATTTCTGCCAAATTTTCCAAAATGACGTTGGAAGCGGCTTACGGTAGTAAAATTAACATTAAATTCTCTTGCATAAGCTCTGGTGGCATTCCTGCTGTTGTGAAAAACTTGATCCAAAGATTAAGACAGAGACAATTCAATTGTATGCAAGGTTAATCCGTCTCTGATTGCAGTCAAGGAAGAAGCTCAAAGAGTAAAAGGTTACATATCCCTTATATAGTGGGAGGTGATAATACAATCATATTCACAACAGTTCTTCTATACAAGCAACGGTTACAGAACACAATGGCCTTGTGTTAGGGTGCAGTGATAACAGGAGTCTATAAAATGTATTGCATTACAGTCCAACACAGAATAATAACATAACCCATGAGAAGTTACAACAGCTCACCCCAGTTCTGCCACAACACTGTAGTCAGAATGCCATGGCAATTGCATGCTTCATCAAAAACCTGAGACATCTGTGGTATTGTGTTGTGTGACAAAACTGCACATTTTAGAGTGGCCTTTTATTGTCCCCAGCACAAGGTGCACCTGTGTAATGACGATGCTGTTTAATCCGCTTCTTGATATGCCACACCTGTCAGGTGGATGAATTATCTTGGCAAAGGAGAAATGTTCACTAACAGGGATGTAAACAAAATGTGTGCACAACATTTGAAAGAAATAAACTTTTTGTGCGTTATGAAAAACAAACAAAAAAAATTTTCAACTCAATACATGTTTTATATTTTATTTCAGTATAGTATACCCCTCTGGTTGTTGCAGAAATCAAATCAAATCAAATCAAATTTATTTATATAGCCCTTCATACATCAGCTGATATCTCAAAGTGCTGTACAGAAACCTAGCCTAAAACCCCAAACAGCACGCAATGCAGGTGTAGAAGCACGGTGGCTAGGAAAAACTCCTAGAAAGGCCAAAACCTAGGAAGAAACCTAGAGAGGAACCAGGCTATGAGGGGTGGCCAGTCCTCTTCTTGCTGTGCCGGGTGGAGATTATGATAGAACATGGCCAAGATGTTCAAATGTTCATAAATGACCAGCATGGTCAAATAATAATAATCCCAGTAGTTGTCGAGGGTGCAGCAAGTCAGCACCTCAGGAGTAAATGTCAGTTGGCTTTTCATAGCCGATCATTAAGAGTATCTCTACCACTCCTGCTGTCTCTGGAGCAAACCCTTCTCTGATTGCACTGGGTCAGGTCATACAGTACTTTAGATTCTGTTTAAAAGTAGACTCAGAGAGATTATGTAGATGCACAAAGTAAACAGTAGTAGTGTCTGTTCTGCCTGCGGCTATGGAATGGAACCTGTTCACCGGACGTGCTACCTGTCCCAGACCTGCATAATCTCTCTGAGTCTACTTTTAAACAGAATCTAAAGTACTGTATGACCTGACCCAGTGCAATCAGAGAAGGAGCAAACCCATTATTGCAGGGCAGAATTTTTTGTTTTGGCAGGGGATGCATAGAATGCAAAAACGATAGATTCCAACTTCCACTCACAACTCTATAACAAGTACAAAGTAAGCGTTAAATAATTGCCATTTATAAAAGTATTGAGTGGTAGTGCATGTTTGAAGTTGCTAACTTACTCCATTGGAAAACAGCGGATTACATTGCATAATTTGACATCACAAGAATTATGTTTTTAATAGAAACTTTTTCAAGTAAAAGGGAAAGTCACTCAGTAAAATCCTGCTTGAGAAAAAGTAAAAAAGTATTTGGTTTTAAATATACTTAATTAAGTATCAAAAGTAAATGTAATTGCTAAAATATACTTGAGTATCAAAAGTAAAAGCAAAAATTATATAAAATTCCTCATATTAAGCAAACCAGACGGCAAGGTTTTCTTGTTTTTAAATGTACGGATAGCCAGGGGCACACTCCAACACTCAGACATCATTTACAAACAAAGCATTTGTGTTTAATGAGTCCGCCAGATCAGATGCAGTAGGGATGACCAGGGATTTTCTCTTTAAATGCGTGAATTAGACCGTTTTCCTGTCCTGCTAAGCATTCAAAATGTAACTCGTACTTTTGGGTGTCAGGGAAAGCGTAAGGAGTAAAAACTACATTATTTTATTCAGGAATGTAGTGAAGTAAAAGTAAAAGTAATCAAAAATATGAATAGTAAAGTAAAGTACAGATACCATAAAAAACGACTTAAGTAGTACTTGAAAGTATTTTTTACTTATGTACTTTACACCACTGGTCAATACGTCCAGTCACTACAAAGATACAGGCGTCCTTCCTAACTCAGTTTCCAGAGACAAAGGAAACCGCTCAGTAATTTCACCATGAGGCCAATGGTGACTTTAAAAAATGTATAGGAGAAAACCGAGGATGGAACAACAACATTGTACAATACTAACCTAATTGACAGAGTGAAAAGAAGGAAGCGTGTACAGAATAAAAATATTCCTAAAACATGCATCCCGTTTGCAACACGGCATTAAAGTAATACTGCAAGAAATGTGGCAAAGGCAATTAACTTGTTGTCCTGAATACAAAGTGTTATGTTTGGGGCAAATCCAATACGACACATTACTGAGTACCACTCTTCATATTTTCATAGTGGTGGCTGCATCATGTTATGGGTATGCTTGTAATCGTTCAGAAATGGAATGCAGCTAAGCACAGGAAAAATCCTTGAGGAAAACCTGGTTAATTCTCCTTTCCACCATACACTGGGAGTTTAATTCACCGTTCAGCAGGACAATAACCTAAAATGCAGAATCTGCACTGGAGTTGTTTACCAAAAAGACAGTGAATTTTCCTGAGTGAGTTTTGACTTAAATCTACTTGGAAATCTATGGCAAGACCTGAGAATGGTTGTCTAGCAAAGATCAACAAAGCTTTAATGACAAAGCTTTAAGAATTTTGCAAAGAACAATGGTCAAATGTTGCACAATCCAGGTGTGGAAAGCTCTCAGAGCAGCGTTTCCCAAACTCGGTCCTGGGGAACTGAAGGGGTGCATGTTTTGTATTTTGCCCTAGCAATACCCAGATGATTCAAATAATGAACTCATAATCAAGCTTTGATTATTTGAATCAGCTGTGTAGTACACAGGAGGTTTGAATTCAGGTTGTAACGCAGGCACAGAGGAAATAAAGAGACAAATTAAAGATAAAATCTGCTTTTTCTTTCTATTGCCCCTTGAATGAAACCTGCAGTTGACATTAGTTCACAGGAATGTATAAATGTAGAAAGCCTTTTGAAAAGTGTAGGCCTGGGCAGGCCTATTGAAAAGGGTAGGACTAGGCCTATTGAAAAGGGTAGGACTAGGCCTATTGAAAAGGGTAGGTCTGGGCCTGTTGAAAAAAAAAGCGGTTGACACATCTGAACTCATTTAATTATCAAAAGAGCACAAATCGATTGATGTTTCTCCATTCTCTACATCACATATCAATCAATATATTTAGGTTAGAAACTGATACACTGCATTTTGCCAACCCCACTCTATTTCCAACAAGTAGCCTATTCAAATGCTTACCACTGTTAACTTCAGTTGACAAAACGGTTGATCAATGCACCGATGAGATAATGACTGTTATTATTTTAGAATACTGTACACAGCCTATGGGTACATAGATGATGATAGGTTGGTGTTAGTTTTTTCTTATTGTTATGTAAAACTTGTGAAATTAACCCAGAAGACAGCAAGAGGGCGGTCTCACCACTTTGTAATGAGTTGTCCTTTCACTGACAGTACCTCTTCTGTCCAGATAGGGACACCCTACAACAGTGTACTGGAAGAGGACCAATGGTTTCCAGTCTCAACCTACTGCCTGTTTAAGAGGGGGTTGTAGCTGCTGCGGTGGATATGTGAGTTTATCAAGGCAATTCTTTTTATAATCCTCCAGATACTCGCTTGTACATGTTTTATCTGTTTAATAGTGCTTTATGGCTACAAGCTATAAAAAACTGCTTTTTATTGTGACATGAAACACATTGTTTGGGGAATTGACCCTGCCTCGTTAATGAACAACAGTGAATTTGCTGCTGCTGGCTAAAACCTCAAAGGAGAAAAAAATAAAAATTTGACCAAGCAGTGTAACGATCTTTTTCTTTTTTTTTCTTTTTTTGATTTATTATTATTTTTTTGAATTTTACCCCTATTTCTCCCCAATTTCGTAGTATCCAATTGTTGTAGTAGCTACTATCTTGTCTCATCGCTACAACTCCCGTACGGGCTCGGGAGAGACGAAGGTTGAAAGTCATGCGTCCTCCGATACACAACCAACCAAGCCACTGCTTCTTTAACACAGAGCACATCCAACCCGGAAGCCAGCCGCACCAATGCGCCGGAGGAAACACCGTGCACCTGGCCACCTTGGTTAGCGTACACTGCGCCCAGCCCGCCACAGGAGTCGCTGGTGCGCGATGAGACAAGGACACCCCTACCGACCAAGCCCTCCCTAACCCGGGCGACGCTAGGCCAATTGTGCGTCGCCCCACGGACCTCGACAGAGCCTGGGCGCGAACCCAGGACTCTGATGGCACAGCTGGCGCTGCAGTACAGCACCCTTAACCACTGCGCCACCCGGGGTAACGATCTTTTTCAAAGAAGAATTAACATCACAGTCACACTAACACAGAGCTGTTAGTGCTCACATATGCATAAACAGACACAGAATAATCAATAGAAGCATTTGGTCTATTATCATAAATACGCTGTGCATCTGTGTTCGAATAATCAGCTTTTTATCACCAGGTGGTTGGCTTTGACTTGGCTAATAAACACTATAGTTTGTTGTGTGTGTGTGTGTGTGTGTGTGTGTACCTGGCTCTGTGTGTGTACCCGGCTCTGTGATTGACCTTGAGAAAGCAGGCACAGTTAGAGCAGAGTGGGCCGTGGAGGCTCTTTTTCTTTCTCTCTGAGCCCCGCTGTGTGTCTTCCCCTGGGTTAGCGCTCGCTTTGTCTTTGGCTCCCCGCCTCACGCTCATCGCGACCGTATCCCTGGGCCAGCATGGAGCCAACCTGACGGGATAGCTGAATTACTCTGCACTCCTTTAGGAGACCCTTTCATACTGCCAAGGTGCTCCACTAAAAATGCATCAAAGGCCTAACCATGCCTCAAGCTTTGAAAATGCATAACCAAATGGTAATTCAAAGGATAGAGACAGGTGTCTTAGTGTATGATACAGTTCATGAGGCATTTCTTTATGTCTGATGCATGTATTTACCCTGGTTACTAAAGGAGCTTGGTGTGTTGTTATCTAGTATTTGGTAGTATTTGTTCCTCACAGCCTGCACTGCATCTCACACTGTCTTTGTTGTTTCCTCTCTAAAGCTTTCCTCAAAATGCTCATGAAAGAAATATCAGAAGAGTTTGATTTCGTATAGAAAAAAACCATACAGGCTTTATTTGTGGATGTTCTCTCGCATTGTGTTGTCCCTTGATAGTTTGTTTTCTGAAGCAAACGGCAACAAAATATTGGCTATATTTTCGACATGTTTTTTTCCCCTAATCATTGGGGACGGGAAGGTTTTGAGTAGAACTGTAACGGTTATTGGTCTATGTTATAATTTCTGTTTGCATAGGGCCTTATGCAACATTCAACAGCATCTATTTACATTCTATCCTCAGTTAATAGGAACTGATGAATTGCTCTGTGTTGAGGTGCTAGTAAGCCTTGTTGTCACCTTTACTTCCTCTGCAGGGAGAAGCTTTCAATGTGCATCAGGCAGATAGGTCTGAAACAGCAGGGGACTATTGTCTTCATTCAGTATAGTGGAAGTGAATGAGTTTTCTACTCAGTTCTGAAAAACGGTGTCCGTCTCTGTCTCAAGGGGGAGGTGTGTGTCTTTGTTAACAACACCTGGTGCGCAACTTTAATATTAAGGAAGTCTCAAGGTTCTGCTCACCTGAGTTAGAGTACCAAGATAGTTTTCATCTATATTTTACTTAGATGTCCATTTACCACCACAAACTGATGCTGGCACTAGGATCGCACACAATGAGCTAAATAGGGCCAGAAACCATCAAGAAAATGCTCATCCAGAGGCAGGGCTCCTAGTGGCTGGTGATTTTAATGCAGGAAAACTGAAATCTGTTTTACCTCATTTCTACCAGCATGTCAGCGGTGCAACTAGAGGGAAAAGACTCTAGATTACCTTTACTCCACACACAGAGACACATACAAGACTCTCCCTCGCCTTACATTTAGCAAATTTGACCATAACTCTATCCCCCTGATCAACCTGGTCTCAGAGCATTTCGTAATATTCTGTACGTAAATCCATTTAGTATGATATATTCCGTTTCGTATGGAATGTGTTAATTTGTGGATATCCATCACCCATTTCGTATGAAATGTTACGAATTACAATTCGTATAATATGTTACGAATTTGCAAAATGTAAAATATGCTACAAATTTGCAAAACGTATAATATGTTACAAATGTTCAAAACATATGCTAAGTTATGTATTTGTAAGACGTATGATATGTTACGAATTCTAGTTAGGTGGCTCACGTTAGCTAGTTGGCTAATGTTAGCTAGGCTAGGGGTTCTGGTTAGGGTTAAGGTTAGGGTTAAGTTTAGGAGTTAGGTTAAGGTTAGGGGTAGGGTTAGGGGAAGGGTTAGCTAAAAGGGTTATGGTTAGGGGAAAGTTTAGCTAATGTGCTAAGTATTGAAAGCAGCTAAAAAGTAGTAAGTAGTTTAAAAGTTGCTAATTACCTGAAATGCTTAAGTTGTCCTAGATGAGATTCGAACTTGCAACCTCTTGGATTGCTAGGCGTTCACGTTATATGACTACCCATCCACTCCGACCAACCACCCTACTTTGTTTTTTGGCCTTAAGATGGTTGATCTTTCTTATTTAACCATACCATAGGTAACATATCGTACTAAATGGAGTGTCTCAGATTTACATACAGAATAATACAAAATGCTCTGAGACCAGGCTGTCCTGATTCCTGGTTACAAGCCAGAACTCAAACAGGAAGTACCAGTGACACGCTCAACTTGGAAGTGGTCTGATGAAGCGGACGCTAACCTTAAGGACGGTTTTGCTAGCACATGTTCCGGGATTCATCTGATGACACTGTGGAGTTTACCACATCAGTTACCTGCTTCATTAATAAGGGTATCGGCGACGTCATCCCCACAGTGACTGTACATACATATCCCAACCAGAAGCCATGGATTACAGGCAACATCCGTTTTGAACTAAAGGCTAGAGCTGCCACTTTCAAGGAGTGGGTCACTAAACCAGACGCTTATAAGAAATCCCGCTACTCCCTCCGACGAACCATCAAACAGCAAAGCATCAATACAGGACTAAAATTGAATTGTACTACACCAGCTCTGAAGCTTGTCACATGTGGCAGGGCTTGCAAACCATCACAGATTACAAAGAGAAACCCAGCCACAAGCTTCCCAGTGACACAAGCATACCAGACGAGCTGAATGCCTTCTATGCTCGCTTCGAGGCAAGCAACACTGAGCCATGCGTGAGAGCACCAGCTGTTCCCGACGACTGTGTGATCATGCTCTCTGTAGCCAATGTAAGACCTTTAAACAGGCTAACATTCACAAGGCCGCAGGGCCAGACCGATTACCATAATGACCCGTACTCGGAGCATGAGCTTACCAGTTGGCAAGTGTCTTCACTGACATTTTCAACCTACCTACATCTTTCAAGCAGACCAGCATAGTTCCTGTGCCCAAGAATGCCAAGGTAACCTGTCTAAATGACTATTACACTGTACCACTCACATCTGTAGACATGAAATTCTTTGAAAGGCTGGTCCTTGCTCATATCAACACCGTCATTCCAGGCACCCTGGACCCACTCAATTTTGCATACCACCTCAACAGATCCACAGATGACACATTCTCTAATGCACTCCACACTGCCCTTTCCCACCTGGACAAAAGGAAAACCTATGTGATAATGTTGTTCATTGACTTTAGCTTAGCATACAACACCATAGTGCCCTCAAAGCTCATCACTAAGCTAAGGTCCCTGGGACAAAACACCTCCCTCTTGAACTGGATCCTGGACTCCAGGATCCAGTTGCCGCCCCCCAGGTGGTGAAATAGTCAACAACACATCCTCCACACTGACTCTCAACATAGGGGGCCCCTCGGGTGAGTGCTTAGTACCTGTACTCCCTGTTAGTCCCCTCCTGTACTCCCATAGTGAGGGCACTATGACTGCGTGGCTGCGCATGACTCCAACACCATCATTAAGTTTGCCAAGGATACAACTGCGGTAGGCCTGATCACCGATGACGATGAGACTTGGCAGTGTGGTGCCAGGACAACAACCTCTCCCTCAATGTCAGTAAGACAAAGGAGCTGATTGTGAACTACAGGAAATGGAGGGCCGAGCACGCCCCCATTTACATTGTAATGGCTGTAATGGAGCGGGTCGAGAGCTTCAAGTTCCACTAAGGATCTATCATGGTCCAGACACACCAACACAGTCGTGAAGAGGGCACAACAACACCTCTTCCCTCTCAGAAGGCTGAAAAGATTTGGCATGGGTCCCCAGATCCTCAAAAGGTTCAACAGCTGCACCATCGAGAGCATCTTGACTGGTTGCATTACCTCTTGGTATGGGAACTGCTTTGCATCAGACTGCAAGGCGCTACAGAGGGTAGTGCTTATGGCCCATTACATCACTGGGGCTGAGCTCCCTTCTATCCAGGACCTCTATACCAGGCAGTGTCAGAGGAAGCCCCCCAAAATTGTCAGACTTCAGCCACAGACTGTTCTCTCTGCTACCATATGGCAAGCGGTACAAATGCACCAAGTCTGGACCCTGAACAGCTTCTACCCTCAAGCCATAAGCCTTCTAAACAAGCCGGCTAAATAGCCACAAGACTTCTAAACAAGACTGCTAAATAGCTAATAAAATGGCTACCTGGACTACCTGCATCAACCTATTTTGCTCTAACTCTTTTGCTCTCTCTATGCACAAACACACACACACACACACACACACACACACACACACACACACACACACACGCACGCACGCACGCACGCACGCACACACACACGCGCGCGCGCGCGCACACACACACCACATACGTTGCTGCTAGTCACTTTACCCCTACCTATATGTATAGTACATGGCTATCTCAATTACCTCGGGACTTCCTGTATATAGTCATGTTATTTCTACTTCCTGTATATAGCCATGTTATTTCTACTCCCTGTATATATGTAATGGGTGCGTGTTGGTGGCAGGGAAGACAGGCGCAGGAGAACGAACTTGTTATAAACGGAGTCGTTTAATAAGTGCTCATAAGACTTATAAAACCAAAATATACAAAATAATAAAAGTGGGTACAAAACCCGTCGCACACCAAACATAACTTGCACATAACATACAATCAAACAATCTCCGACAAGGACATGAGGGGAAACAGAGGGTTGAATACACAACATGTAAACATGTTATTTTCTACTTCCTGTATATAGTCATGTTATTTTCTACTTCCTGTGTATAGCCGTGTTATTCACTGTATCAATTGTTTAATTTTTTAGAATAAAAAAAAATCTTATCTTAACTCTGCATTGTTGGAAAAGGACTCGTAAGTAAACATTTCACTGTTAGGCTACACCTGTTGTGTACGAAGCACGTGACAAATAACATTTGATTTGATTTCTCTGTCTGTCTCTCACTTTCTCGCTCTCACTCTTTATTCTTCTATCTCTATTCCTCCCTTTCTCTCCGTCTCTGTCTCTCTCTGTCCCCTCGCCACCCCTTTTTCTTTCCGACTCTGTCTCTCTTCCTCTCTGTATGTTTCAACAGTAGTGCTGATAGCTGCAGTCTTACAGAGAACTGCATGTTGCTGTTATTGATGTGTGGGCTCAAAGGATCCCAGACTGCCTGACTGCCAGAGGAGAGGCACTCCACTCTGTCTCTATATTGAGCCCTCAATAGGTGCTGTCTGTAGTGTACTATAGTGTAGCAGCACACAGCTAGAAGGAGAATATAACCTCATTAGTAGCTAGAGGTCCATTTCCAACACAGTTCTATTCATTATAACTCCGCTTGTGTTGGAGGTGTGTGAATGCAAGGTTGACCTTGCATAGGTTGACCTATGTATCACAAATTAAATATTGACTTCCATGAAGAAATAACTACCAGTGAATGAACTTAAGTAATTATTTTGTAATACCATTATTTCCTGCATTAATGTACCTAGTAGTAGTTACCACTTTTATTTCCTGCATCAGTGTAGGATGAGACTCCCCTGCTTCTCTAACATGTAATATTCATACACCGCCTGCCTGCAATTGGACACTGTTATGTAAATGCTCAGAGCCCACAGTGCATGCTGGGAAATATTATTGCATTGGCCCCTGCACATCGCTGTCTCTAGAAAGGTTTCCTCTCCTTTAGACTGTATATGTGAACATAACTGAGAAAGCACAGCAGGACTATACACCAAGACATATCTACTTATGATTCCTCCCTCCCTCCCTCCCTCTACTTATCCATTCCCCTAAAGTGCAATGGCAAAGAAAGAGTGGAGGCAAGCATATGAGGGAGGGAGGGACTGTGGCACCACAGGCATTTTATTAAGCAGGCAATAAAAAGATGGGGACGAGGCATCTCTGACATCTAAGGCCCCTGTCGTCCAGACTGACGCAGCCTCCTCTGCTTTCGTCTCTCTCTACCGAGGATAGGAGGGATGAAAATAACAACAGCAATAACTATGCTCAGGAGAGAGAGGGGAAGAGGGAGAGATGGAGGGAGGGATTGAGAGAAAGGGGCAGAGGGGTGTCGTAAACAACGATGCTAACTACATATACCCTACATAAAATAGCTACATAAAATAAAATAGAGTAAAACAGCTGTAAGTAGCAGTAGAAGTATCGTTGTCTGTTAGTTTACTCTAATCAGGGGAGGGCTGGTAGGGTTGGGGAAAATTATCATACAAAAAATAATATAATAAATAAGGGGGATTATAAATGATGCAAACAATTAAATTGATAGAACCCAAAATCTATCTGCAATATTTAAGCAGGGGATCTAACCCCCATTGGTTGGTTAGTGCTATTTTTACTACGGTGCAGGAGGAGGAGGAGGATGAAGTGGAATAGAAATGCGAGCACTGCATAATGCATGCCCCCTGTGGAGCCACGGATCTGCCTTACACAATCAGGTGCTCTCTCTCAGGGACCACAGAGAGAGACAGACTGACAGACAGACCGCCAGACAATTTCTGGGCCAATCTTAGGTCTCATACCTGTCTCTTGGTTCCCAGCTTTGTCTGTGTTAGGATTTCCCTCTCTGTGCATCAAAACTATTTGTGTGAGCAGAACAATTGTCTTAAAGGCCTTGAAAAAACATGCAGTTCTTTATTTACAGTAGCTATGCTGTTCAATGTCCATTTCACCGAGTCCACTTCAATGGTTCTGGACTTGGAAAAATCTGTGTGGCTGAGTTGGCCCAGTGCACCCTCACTTCGATGGGCCACTCAGTGTTAATGCTTTGTGGGCTTCACATGACCCTATCCAAAGCAATTTAGATCATGGACAGTCAATCCCTACAATTTCTATCGATGCCAGCACCATAATTGGATTGTGTCTGGACAGAGTGGTAGGATCCCAAATGGCACCCTGTTCCCTATAAAGTGCACTACTTTTGACCAGCTCTGGTCAAATTAGGGAATAGGCTGCCATTTGGGATGCAACCTGAGATTCAGGAGATGGAAGATGGAGGTGAATCAGAACATAAAGTGTCTGCTGAGGGGGAGGTCATCAGGCCCTGTAGAGGAGAACAGGACAACAGGATGTTATGTTGACCATTGCCTGCTTCTCCTTTAAGTCCTGTTTATTGACATTAGTTGACATTTATAGAGTTATGTGCATATTTGATGTTCTATCGCCATCGCATACGTTTATGTATTTGTGTGTCTATGTTTATGCATGCGTGTGTGTCGGTGTGTGTGCAGCCCTTGGCTTCGACCTTGGCAGTTGATATGTCATTGGTGGCACACCACAGATGGCTGATCCCAGCAACTCTCCCCTCTAACCTGTGACAACCACTCACTATCCCCAGACCCACCCATCTATCTATCACATCATTACACATGCACACACACATGCACACAAACACACATATACACACACACACACAGTATATACCACATGTAGAATTCTGGTAAAGCCACCAGTACACTGGGTTTACCTGTAACGCTCTGGGTGTCGTGGGTGTGAAGTCAGGCGCAGGAAACAGAGAGTTCAATATAGTGCTATTTAATGCACACACGGTGAACAACGGCCCCCCCCACGAAACACTGGGTGCTCAAAACAAATGCCCCAAACACAGGGGACGAAAACAGTCCAGCAAAATCCACGACCATGAACAAACACGTTCGTCTACTACATACACAAAGGTTAAAACAAGTAATCCCGCACAAAGAAACGGGCGGGCCGGCTGACTAATAATGCCCAACTAATTACCACAAACTCATAACAGGTGTAACCAATAAACACATAAGGAGGGGGAGGAAAGAATCAGTGGCAGCTAGTAGGCCGGCGACGACGACCGCCGAGCGCCACACGAACGGGAAGGGGAGCCACCTTCGGTCGGAGTCGTGACATTACCAGCTGTTATAGCAGGTGCAGTGAAATACTGTTTTACTAGCTCCTAACAATGCAGCAAAACGTCAATTCATTCATATGTAAGGAAATTATACAAAAAGACAGGAAATTAAGAATGGCGAGACGAATCTGATTAACAACCCAAATAGCACTATAGCAGTTATCAAATGCAATCTATAGGTATGTACACCGGGATCATTTAAACAGTACCAGCTAAGAATGATTTGTACAGCAGTAGATACAGTATATTTGTTAGGAGTGTGTATCGGAGGCGAAGCCAAGTGCAGGAGAGCAGAGTGTAGAGAACAGGCGCACTTTTTATTCCGGTCAAAATGACAGCACAAAATAACATAAAATGTGCCCAAAACAAGGAACATAGACAAAAAGTAAACAATCCTACACAAAGACATGATGGGGAACAGAGGAATAAATACATATGAATTGATTGGGGAATGAAAACCAGGGTGCAGGGAACAAGGCAAAACAAATGGATACATGAAAAATGGAGCAGCGATGGCTAGAAAGCCAGTGACGTCGACCGCCGAATGCTGCCCGAACAAGGAGAGGAGCCGACTTCGGCGGAAGTCGTGACAGTACCCACCCCTGACACGCGGCTGCAGCGGTGTGTCGACACCGGCCTCGGGGACGACCCGGAGGGCGAGGCGCAGGGAGAGCCGGCCGGCGACGGTGGAACTCACGCAGTAGTTCAGGGTCTAACACATCAGCCACCGGAACCCAGCACCTCTCCTCCGGACCGTACCCCTCCCACTCAATGAGGTACTGCCCGACGCCTAGAATCCAGGATGGAACGGACGGAGTACGCCGGGCCCCCTCGATGTCCAGAGGGGGCGGAGGAACCTCCCATACCTCAGACTCCTGGAGTGGACCAGCCACCACCGGCCTGAGGAGAGACACATGGAACGAGGGGTTAATATGGTAATCAGGGGGAAGCTGTAACCTGTAACATACCTCGTTCACTCTCCTCAGGACTTTGAATGGCCCCACAAACCGTGGGCCCAGCTTCCGGCAGGGCAGGCGGAGGGGCAGGTTTCGGGTCGAGAGCCAGACCCTGTCCCCTGGTTGCAAACACCGGGGCCTCACTGCGGTGACGGTCCGCGCTGGTCCTTTGGCGCAGCGCGGCCTGCTGGAGGTGACTATGGGCGGCTTCCCAGGTCTCTTCCGCGCGTCTGAACCACTCGTCCACCTCGGTCTGACTCCGATGCCACGGAGCCAGAACCGGCTGGTCCCCCAATACACACTGAAAGGGGGGGAGGTTAATGGAGGAGTGGCGGAGTGGCAGAGCGAGTTCTGCGCCATCTCTGCCCAGGGCACAAACGCCGCCCACTCCCCCGGCCGGTCCTGGCAATAGGACCATAGAAACCTGCCCACATCCTGGTTCTCTCTCTCCACCTGCCCATTACTCTCGGAGTGGAAACCTGAGGTAAGGCTGATCGAGACCCCCAAACGTTCCATGAACGCCCTCCAGACTCTCGAAGTGAACTGGGGACCACGATCAGACACTATATCCTCAGGCACCCCGTAGTGCTGGAAGACGTGTGTAAACAGGGCCTCCGCAGTTTTTAGGGCCGTAGGGAGACCGGGCAGAGGGAGGAGACGACAGGACTTAGAGAAACAATCCACAACGACCAAGATCGTGGTGTTCCCCTGTGAGGGAGGAAGAACCGTTAGAAAATCAACCGACAGGTTTGACCAAGGCCGTTATGGAACGGGTAAGAGATATAGCTTACCTCTGGGCAGGTGTCTAGGAGCCTTACACAGGGCGCACACCGAGCAGGAGGAAACATAAACCCTCACGTCCCGAGCCAAGGTGGGCCACAAGTAGTTCCCAGACAGACAGCTCATCGTCCGACCAATCCCCGGATGACCAGAGGAGGATGATGTGTGGGCCCAATAGATCAACTGGTCACGGACAGCAGATGGAACGTACTGAAGTCCGACGGGACACTGGAGTAGAGCGAGTTCAGTACGCAACGCCCGCTCAATGTCCGCATCCAGCTCCCACACGACCGACGTTACCAGGCAGGAGGATGGGAGAATGGGAGTCTGATCCATGGGCCGCTCCTCTGTGTCATACAGCCGGACAGTGCGTCTGCCTTAACATTCTGGGAACCTGGTCTGTAGGACAGGGTAAACACAAAACGAGTAAAGAACATGGCCCACCTTGCCTGACGAGGATTCAGTCTCCTAGCTGCCTGGATGTACTCCAGGTTGCTGTGGTCAGTCCAGATGAGGAAAGGGTGTTTAGCCCTCTCAAGCCATTGTATCCATGCCTTCAAAGCCTTAACCACAGCCAACAGCTCCCGGTCCCCCACATCATAGTTCCGCTCCGCCGGGCTGAGCTTCTTCGAGAAGAAAGCACAGGGGCGGAGCTTTGGTGGCGTGCCCGAGCGCTGAGAGAGCATGGCTCTGATCCCAGCCTCTGACGCGTCCACCTCCACTATGAATGCCAAAGAGGGATCCGGATGGGCCAGCACGGGAGCCGAGGTAAACAGAGCTCTCAGCTGCCCAAAAGTCTTGTCCGCCTCAACTGACCACTGCAGACGTACAGGACCCCCCTTCCGCAGTGAGGTAATGGGAGCAGCCACTTGGCCAAAACCCTGGATAAATCTCTGGTAGTAATTGGCAAACCCTAAGAATCGCTGCACCTCCTTTACCGTGGTTGGAGTCGGCCAATTACGCATGGCTGAAATGCGGTCACTCTCCATCTCCACCCCTGATGTGGAAATGCGATACCCTAGGAAGGAGACGGACTGTTGAAAGAACAGGCATTTCTCTGCCTTGATGTACAGGTCATGCTCCAACAGTCGTCCAAGTACCTTGCGCACCAAGGACACATGCTCGGCGTGTGTAGCGGAGTATATCAGAATGTCATCGATACACCACTAGGATGTGATCATCCTGTCTGGGTTGCCGCCCTCCCCTTGGGTTGTGCCATGGCGGAGACCTTTGTGGGCTATACTCAGCCTTGTCTCAGGATGGTAAGTTGGTGGTTGAAGATATCCCTCTAGTGGTGTGGGGGCTGTGCTTTGGCAAAGTGGGTGGGGTTATATCCTTCCTGTTTGGCCCTGTCCGGGGGTGTCCTCGGATGGGGCCACAGTGTCTCCTGACCCCTCCTGTCTCAGCCTCCAGTATTTATGATGCAGTAGTTTATGTGTCGGGGGGCTAGGGTCAGTTTGTTATATCTGGAGTACTTCTCCTGTCCTATTCGGTGTCCTGTGTGAATTTAAGTGTGCTCTCTCTAATTCTCTCTTTCTCTCTTTCTTTCTCTCTCTCGGAGGACCTGAGCCCTAGGACCATGCCTCAGGACTACCTGACATGATGACTCCTTGCTGTCCCCAGTGCACCTGGTCGTGCTGCTGCACCAGTACTCATCTTCCACTCGTCACCCTCTTGGATACACACCAGATTGTACGCACTCCTGAGATCCAGTTTAGTGAAGAAGCGCACCCCATGCATTGACTCAATTGCCGTGGCGATAAGAGGTAGCGGGTAACTGTACCTCACCGGGATTTGATTGAGACCTCTATAATCAATGCACGGGCGCAGACCTCCCTCCTACTTCTTCACAACAACAAAAAACTTGAGGAGGCGGGTGAAGTGGAGGACCGAATGTACCCCTGACACAGGGATTCGGAGACATATGTCTCCATAGCCACCGTCTCCGCTTGCGACAGGGGATATACATGACTCCTGGGAAGTGCAGCGTCTACCAGGAGATTTATCGCACAATCCCCCCGTCGATGGGATAGTAATTGAGTCGCCTTCTTCTTACAGAAGGCGAGAGCCAAATCGGCATATTCTGGGGGAATGCACACGTTGGAGACCTGGTCTGTACTTTCCACCATGGTAGCACCAACGGAAACCCCTACACACCTCCCCTAGCACTCTCGCTACCACCCCGTGAGAGCCCTCTGTTGCCAGGAAATGGTGGGGTTATGACGAGCCAACCAGGGAAGGCCTAGTACCACGGGAAACGCAGGAGAGTCAATGAGAAAGAGACTGATTCTCTCATAGTGAACCCCCTGCTTCTCCATGGCCAGGGAGATTTTGGCCTCCCTGATTTAGCCCGGATCCTAATGGTTGACTTTCCAGAGCGTGTACCGAAAAAGGCCTATCCACAGGAAAAATGGGGATCCCTAAACTAAGTGCTAACGCTCTGTCAATAAAATTCCCAGCTGCGCCTGAATCGACGAGCACCTTATGCTGGGTATGCTGGGAGAACTCAATGAAACAAACAGGTACAAACAGGGGACTCTGGATGAGAGTGGTGCATACTCACCTGGGGTCACACCAGAGGGCCCTGCTTGCTGCCTCGACTCCCAGAGGGACCAACCCAGCACCGACCGGCAGTGTGCCCTGTCGTTCCATCCTGCTCCGGTGGCCAAGGTCCGGAACTCCAGCGTGAAATCCTGTGCACTCCTCGTCCCCTGCCTCAAATGGAAGAGTCATTCACCCGCTGCTCTACCTTCGGGCGGATGGTCAAAGACGGATAAACTCCTCGAAGTGGTCCAACTCGGCGTCTTCCTCTTCCCACACGGTGTTTGCCCACTCCAGAGCTCTCCCCGAGATGCATGAGACAAGGGTGGATACTCTCTCCCTTCCTGAGAGAGCTGGGTGAACAGTGGCCAGGTATAGGTCCAGTTGTAAAGGAACCCCTGGCACTGTGCGGCCGTCCCATCATACTCCCTGGGAAGGGAGAGACGTATTCCACTGGAGCTGGACCCGGACGGGACGGGTAGAGAGAACCCCGGTTGAGCTGGTCGAGGCGCTGGAGAGACTTCCTGTCTCTCCCAGCGGTCCATGGTCTGGACAACGCGATCCATCATATCCGCGTGTTCCTGGACGCGTTCCTTGACTCCTCTGACCAGGGTACCTGCTCCTCCTGAATCCATGGTTGATGTAAGATTCTGTTAGGAGTGTGTATCAGAGGCGTAGTCAGGTGCAGGAGAGCAGAGTGTAGTGAACAGGCGCACTTTTTATTCTGGTCAAAATGACAGCACAAAATAACATGAAATGTGCCCAAAACAAGGAACATAGACAAAAAGTAAACAATCCTACACAAAGACATGATGGGGAACAGAGGAATAAATACATATGAATTGATTGGGGAATGAAAACCAGGTGTGCAGGGAACAAGACAAAACAAATGGATACATGAAAAATGGAGCGGCGATGGCTAGAAAACCGGCCACGTTGACTGCCGAACGCCGCCTGAACAAGGTGAGGAGCCGACTTCGGCGGAAATCATGACAATATTAGTGAGCTATGTCAAGAGTCCAGTATTATCAATAAATATGTGGTGTGTGTATAAACAGTGTAACTAAAATGTACAGTATTAGAAATATTATTTTGAGCTACATTGGGGATACTGTTTTTAAATACATAGTGTGGAATTGGTAGTGACGTGTGGTTCAATGTCTCTATGCTATGGTTACCAAACGTTTTATAGTCCCGTACCCCTTCAAACATTCAACCTCCAGCTGCGTACCCCCTCTAGAACCAGGGTCAGCATACTCTCAAATGTTGTTTTTTGTCATCATTGTAAGCTAGAAGCTGTTCAACAGTCTGATGGTCTGGTATTAGAAGCGGTTCAACAGTCTGCTGGTGATAGAAGCTGTTACACAGTCTGTTGGTCTGGTAAAAGAAGCTGTTCAACAGTCTGATTGCCTGGTAATAGATGCTGTTCAACTGTCTGATGGTCTGGTGATAGAAGCTGTTCAACAGTATGATGGTCTGGTGATAGAAGCTGTTCAACAGTCTGCTGGTCTGGTAATAGAAGCTGTTCAACAGTCTGATGGTCTGGTGATTGAAGCTGTTCGACAGTCGTATGGTCTGGTAATAGAAGCTGTTCAACAGTATGATGGTCTGGTGATAGAAGCTGTTCAACAGTCTGCTGGTCTGGTAATAGAAGCTGTTCAACAGTATGATGGTCTGGTGATAGAAGCTGTTCAACAGTCTGCTGGTCTGGTAATAGAAGCTGTTCAACAGTCTGATGGTCTGGTGATTGAAGCTGTTCGACAGTCGTATGGTCTGGTAATAGAAGCTGTTCAACAGTCTGATGGTCTGGTGAAAGAAGCTGTTCAACAGTCTGATGGTCTGGTAATAGAAGCTGTTAAACAGTCTGATGGTCTGGTGATTGAAGCTGTTCAACAGTCTGATGGCCTGGTGATTGAAACTGTTCAACAGTCAAATGGTCTGGTGATTGAAGCTGTTCAACAGTCTGATGGTCTGGTGATTGAAGCTGTTCAACAGTCAAATGGTCTGGTGATAGAAGCTGTTCAACAGTCTGATGGTCTGGTGAAAGAAGCTGTTCAACAGTCGTATGGTCTGGTAATAGAAGCTGTTCAACAGTATGATTGTAATTGAAGCTGTTCAACAGTCTGATGGTCTGGTAATAGAAGCTGTTCAACAGTGTGATTGTAATTAAAGCTGTTCAACAGTCGTATGGTCTGGTGATTGAAGCTGTTCAACATTCTGATGGTCTGGTAAAAGAAGCTGTTCAACAGTCTGATGGTCTGGTGATAGAAGCTGTTCAACAGTCGTATGGTCTGGTAATAGAAGCTGTTCAACAGTATGATTGTAATTGAAGCTGTTCAACAGTCTGATGGTCTGGTGAAAGAAGCTGTTCAACAGTCTGATGGTCTGGTGATAGAAGCTGTTCAACAGTCTGATGGTCTGGTGATAGAAGCTGTTCAACAGTCTGATGGTCTGGTGAAAGAAGCTGTTCAACAGTCTGATGGTCTGGTGATAGAAGCTGTTCAACAGTCGTATGGTCTGGTAATAGAAGCTGTTCAACAGTATGATTGTAATTGAAGCTGTTCAACAGTCTGATGGTCTGGTAATAGAAGCTGTTCAACAGTTCAACAGCTGTTCAACAGAAGTTTGTAAGGGTCTTAGGGACCATTTTGTTTTAGCCTTTTTGGGTTGTAGAGGTGCTGTTTTGCTCTTTCTTCACCACAATGTCGTTGTGGCGAGACCATTTCAGGTCCTCAGTGATGTGTATGCCGAGGAACTTGAAGCATTTGACCCACTCCACTTCCGCCTTGTCGATGAGGATGGTGTGTTCTCTCTTCTCTCCTGTAGTCAGTCCATGATAAGCTTCTTCGTTTCGGTGACGTTTAGGGAGAGGTTATGTTCCTGGCACCAGTCCGCCAGGGCTTTAACCTCCTTCCTGTAAGCTATCTCATAATTCTTAATAATCAGGCCTACCACTGTTATGTCGTCAGCAAACTTGATGATTGAGTTGAAGTCGTGTGTATTCACACAGTCATGGGTGAACAGGGAGTACAGGGTACATAAGAGTACCAGGGTACCATGGTGTCATTAATTAAAGACAGGAAGACTGGTAAGACATCCCACAGAAACAGACATATTGTGGCTACTAGGTTCAGTGCTGTGCTCTCCTCTACTCCAGCAGTATGTAGAAATAGAACAGTAACATCTGAGCTGAAGCTAGGGGATGGGTGGCTGGATGGATGGGCGGGTGGACTGTTGGGCTGGTGGGTGGATATATGGAAGGCTGGATGGATGGGCGGGCGGACTGTTGGGCTGGTGGGTGGATACATGGAAGGCTGGTCGGATGGGCGGATGGACGGTTGGGCGGGTGAATGGACGGAAAGAACGACGGACAGGCTGCCGGGCGTACAGATGGATTGATGGATAGAGTGATGCTGATTGGTTGTGGCAGCAAGTAGACATGTGACGTATAGAAGGTTCCAGGCCTCCCCCTCCATCTCTGTGATGACTAGGCTTTAATTACCAACTCCTCTATCTGACGCTTTCCCAATAATTAGAAATATTCAGCCTCCTTCCTCCGAGCCTGGTAGAAAGGAATACATTAGAGTCAACAATGAAATACAAAGTGACCTTCAGGGCTAAAGGGGACAGTTGGCTTTTAAAAAGGAAGCAAAAAGGGCTATTGTCCAATACTGCTGCTTTGCTTTATTAGGGAATTGGAAAGTTAGAAATGTATTCAAAGACTTCCCGTAGTGATTGTAGGAGCCATTTTAGTGTCTGTGAGATACTGCAGTATCAGACTTTGCATTTTATATGAAAGAACATGTTTTTATTAAAATGTGAGTATTTCTGTATTTGTTTGCAAAAAATGAAAGGTTTTCATGCAAGGACCCTTAATGGCCTGAAAAGACTCCGTAGGCAAAAGGTACTGTAAGTACGTCAACATAAAAACGCTGGCCATATCCCAATTATACACTGTGCCCTGAGATGTGTGCCATACTGCCATTTGCTTGTAGAATGAGAATAATTCCTATAATCAAATGTCTCTCATGGTGAACTCAGGTTTTCCGTTTAGGTTGATTTTAAAGTGGACATGACATGCATTACACACACAACGTAAAATCAATCACAGCTCCTGCATCATAATCTCCACGTGTTCTAATCTCAATTAGGTCCCTCCTTGTCTCGTCCCACCTGGAGGATAAATGTTTAATCCGTTTCTAATCTGTGTTTAATCCATGTTAGGGAGAGTTCCTGAATGAAGTGATTAGTGAGATTAGCAGTGAACTAGTAGTAGGAGTGTGGTCGCTTTGGTAACACTTCACTATAGGCGGGAACCCGGTTACCGAGATTTACCGCCCAAAATCACCCCTTTTTCCCGGGATAAATAACTGCGATAAACATCTAAATTATATTAAATGATTTATATTAACAGCATGATGTGAAATGGAACTGCTAAATGATATGCCTTGTCTAAATGTGGCTTCTCTAAGGCCTTCTCTCTGTCAGGGTGGGGACAGACAGCCCATCTCATTATGGAGCGCAGTTCACAATGCATGTAGACCTATCATCTCATGGTAAATGTTTTTCTTGTGACAGGTAGGCCTACATTTGCTGCAGCATAGTCTATGCTACACTAATATAAAGACTGACTGTCTAATTTACACATCTCCATCTGGTTTTCGGGGGTCACCTTATTTTTTAATTGTAACATTTTAAATTTTTATTGCAGCTGCAATGTTTTAAAACAGCCTGTCACTCAAATATCGTTGCATTAAATCAGTGCACCTGAGAGCACTCTCTCGCAGTCTCTCTCAAATCCATTCAAATCGGAATAGATAATTCATCGGAATAGATAATCCTAGATAATCCTGTTCTAGATTGATATAGGCATATGTACTGTATAGATATCCTAGCCTACCTCTTTCAGGTAATACAGTCAATGCAGTATTAGCCTTATATTTAACTAATTAATGATTGGTTATGCATAATAAGCTTCTAACTTATAGCCCCGGTCTCTTGCACAATACACACAAACCTGTGCTGCGCTGGCCTCTCTCCTTAAAAAAACGCTCCTTAGCTCTTTGAAAAATAATATATATTTTTTTATTTTATTTAACTAGGCAAGTCAGTTAAGAACAAATTCCTATTTACAATGACACCCTACCCCAGCCAAACCTGGGCCAATTGTATGCCAACCTATGGGACTCCCAATCACTGCAGGATGTGATACAGCCTGGATTCAAACCAGGGACTGTAGTGATGCCTCTTGCACTGAGATGCAGTGCCTTAGACCACTGCGCCACTCGGGAGCCCAAATTGGATGCAGACGGCTTTCACTTCTCTTCAGGAAGATTGAATGGTTATGGGTCTGAATAAATAAGTGCTTTAGCCGGCCGCCATTGTGTGTTCGCTCTTCTTTCAAACTATCTGTGAATTCTATTGGCTGCTGTATATAACATTCAGCAAACAAGAGCTTGCGTCCCTCTTTGAATAGTCTATTGGTAAAAGAAATGCAATGAAAAAATGTCCAGTAAACTATTTTAGTCTAGCCTTTCCTGCATGGGACTCCAGGCTGTATCACATCCGGCCATGATTGGGAGTCCCATAGGGTGGCGCACAATTGGCCCAGCATTTGGCTGGGGTAGGCCATCATTGTATATAAAAATGTGTTCTTAACTGACTTGCCTAGTTAAATAAAGGTAAAATAAATGTAAAATATATTATTGTCCTATATGATGCAAGCATGTCATTAGAATGATAAAGATAAGGACAATTAAACATATGTGACTGGCAGAATGGGTGTTGTATGTGGAGGATGAGGGCTGCAGTAGATATCTCAGAAAGGGGGGAGTGAGGCCTAAGAGGGCTTTGTAAATAAGCAACATCCAGTGGGTCTTGAAGCAACAACAGAGAGAGAACAAGGAGGTAGGCCAACAACATTAGGATAAATATTATGAAAGGTATGTCAACCACTAATTATGCAAATAGGCCCTATTATATTTCAACATTAAAATCAGGTTCTCTCCATGCATGTTCTCTCCCTGCATGTTCTCTCCATGCATGTTCTCTCCCTGCATGTTCTCTCCCTGCATGTTCTCTCCCTGCATGTTCTCTCCCTGCATGTTCTCTCCCTGCAGGTTCTCTCCATGCATGTTCTCTCCCTGCAGGTTCTCTCCCTGCATGTTCTCTCCCTGCATGTTCTCTCCATGCATGTTCTCTCCCTGCATGTTCTCTCCCTGCACGTTCTCTCCCTGCATGTTCTCTCCCTGCATGTTCTCTCCCTGCAGGTTCTCTTCCTGCATGTTCTCTCCCTGCAGGTTCTCTCCCTGCATGTTCTCTCCCTGCTTTATCATGATTTGAAGGAGGTGCGTAATTCCAGTCCATTAAAATGGCGCCAGAAGAAATGGCAGCAGTTTATGCACTGCATAGAAAAAGAGCTTCTGGATATCAGGACAGCGATCACTCACCTCAGATTAGACAAACATTTTCTTCAACAAACAAGACGCACAAGATATTCTCCAAACATCCAGCAGGGCCGACATCCCCGTTATTTGCGAGAGGAAAAGACGCAGGTACAGAGGACAAAGAGCCGGGTGCCTGGTCAGGACCCGGAAAAGGCGAGTGAGGAAGCTACCGTTACCGTCAATACTACTCGCCAACGTGCAATCATTGGAAAATAACTAGATGAGGTACGGTCACAAATATCCTACCAACGAGACATCAAAAACTGTAATATCCTATGTTTAACGGAATCGTGGCTGAATGACGACATGGATATTCAGCTAGTGGGATACACGCTGCACCGGCAAGATAGAACAGCACACTCTGGTAAGACGAGGGGGGACGTTAGTGCATATTTGTAAACAGCAGCTGGTGCACAAAATCTAAGAAAGTCTCTTGATTTTGCTCGCCTGAAGTAGAGTATATTGTGATAAATTGCAGACCACACTACATGCCTAGAGAGTTCTCAGCTATACTTTTCGTGGCTGTTTATTTACCACCACAGACAGATGCTGGCACTAAGACCACACTCAGTCAGCTGTATAAGGAAGTAAGCAAACAGGAAACCACTCAACCAGAGGTGGCGCTCCTAGTGGCCAGAGACTTTAATGCAGGGAAACTTGAGTCAGTTCTACCAAATTTCCATCAACATGTTAAATGTGCAACCAGAGGGAAAACAATTCTAGATCACCTGTACTCCACACACAGAGACGTGTACAAAGCTCTCCCTAGCCCTCCACTTGGTAAATCCGACCACAATTCTATCCTCCTGATTCCTGCTTACAAGCTAAAATTAAAGCAGAAAGCACCAGTGACACGGTCTATAAAAAAGTGGTCAGATGAAGCAGATGCTAAACTACAAGACTGTTTTGTTATCACAGACTGGAACATGTTCCGGGATTCTTCCGATGGTATTGAGGAGTACACCACATCAGTCACTGGCTTTATCAATAAGTGCATCGAGGACGTCGTCCCCACAGTGACTGTACGTACATACCCCAGCCAGAAGCCATGGAGAACAGGCAACATTTGCACTCTAACCCGGAAGCTTACCATCAAACAGGCAAAGCGTCAATATAGGGCTAAGATTGAATCATACTCCACCGGCTCTGACGCTCGTCAGATGTGGCAGGGCTTGCAAACTATTACAGACTACAAAGGGAAGCACAGCCGCGAGCTGCCCAGTGACACAAGTCTACCAGATGAGCTAAATCACTTTTATGATCCCTTCGAGGAAAGCAACACTGAGGCATGCATGAGAGCATCAGCTGTTCCGGACGACTGTGTGATCACGCTCTCCGAAGCCGACGTGAGTAAGACCTTTAAACAGGTCAACATACACAAGGCTGCGGGGCCAGACGGATTACCAGGACGTGTACTCCGAGCATGTGCTGACCAACTGGCAGGTGTCTTCACTGACATTTTCAACATGTCCCTGATTAAGTCTGTAATACCAACATGTTTCAAGCAGACCACCACAGTCCCTGTGCCCAAGAACACGAAGGCAACCTGCCTAAATGACTTCAGACCCATAGCACTCACGTCTGTGGCCATGAAGTGCTTTGAAAGGTTGGTAATGGCTCTGGCCGCAAGGCACTACAGAGGGTAGTGCGTATGGCCCAGTACATCACTGGGGCTAAGCTGCATGCAATCCAGGACCTCTACACCAGGCGGTGTCAGAGGAAGGCCCTAAAAATTGTCAAAGACCCCAGCCACCCCAGTCATAGACTGTTCTCTCTACTACCGCATGGCAAGCGATACCGGAGTGCCAAGTCTAGGACAAAAAGGCTTCTCAACAGTTTTTACCCCCAAGTCATAAGACTCCTGAACAGGTAATCAAATGGCTATCCGGACTATTTGCATTGTGATGCCGCCCCCCCAAACCCTCTTTTTACGCTGCTGCTACTCTCTGTTTATCATATATGCATAGTCACTTTAACCATATCTACATGTACATATTACCTCAATCAGCCTGACTAACCGGTGTCTGTATGTAGCCTCGCTACTTTTACAGCCTCGCTACTGTATACAGCCTGTCTTTTTACTGTTGTTTTATTTCTTTACCTACCTATTGTTCACCTAATACCTTTTTTGCACTATTGGTTAGAGCCTGTAAGTAAGCATTTCAGTGTAAGGTCTACACCTGTTGTATTCAGTGCCCGTGACAAATAAACTTTGATTTGATTTTATAATACAGTATAATACAGTACAGTAATACAGTTCACACTGATAAAGATTAGCCTACCATAGCTAGTTTCATTTATATTCATAAGAGAGCATATAGCTAGCTACATCTATGGGCTTTAATGTTTTTATGTTGTGGGTAATGTGTAGTAGCCTATATATCATAAATGTATTGGATAACGGCACAATCATTTTGGCTTTTTTGGACATGGGCTCATAAAATGTCTTTAATGTAGGGCTTATAAAATGTATTTAATAATGTCTCATCAGGCTCAGGTAGCATCAGACTATAATTTTTGTTCAAATCTCTAATCAAATCCAGACATAGGCCTATTTATATGCTTTACATGCTTTATGTGCTGTTGAATGACATTTCCGGTTTGGTGGAAAATACCGGGTTACCCGGGAGAAAAGTCATTTATTCTTTGGATGGAACGTGTAAAATAATGGGAAAATATTCAACCCTAGTCTGAACACATCTGAAATTATGTCCTATTTCCTAAATACTGTAGGTTGACATTTAGGACCAGCCTGGTTTTTTCTCTCTCCTCACACTGCTCCATACATCCTGTCTCAGACCAGTAGTAGTATAGCTCCTCACACTGCTCCATACATCCTGTCTCAGATCAGTAGTAGTATAGCTCCTCACACTGCTCCATACATCCTGTCTCAGATCAGTAGTAGTATAGCTCCTCACACTGCTCCATACATCCTGTCTCAGATCAGTAGTAGTATAGCTCCTCACACTGCTCCATACATCCTGTCTCAGATCAGTAGTAGTATATCTCCTCACACTGCTCCATACATCCTGTCTCAGATCAGTAGTAGTATAGCTCCTCACACTGCTCCATACATCCTGTCTCAGACCAGTAGTAGTATAGCTCCTCACACTGCTCCATACATCCTGTCTCAGATCAGTAGTAGTATATCTCCTCACACTGCTCCATACATCCTGTCTCAGATCAGTAGTAGTATATCTCCTCACACTGCTCCATACATCCCGTCTCAGATCAGTAGTAGTATATCTCCTCACACTGCTCCATACATCCTGTCTCAGATCAGTAGTAGTATAGCATCAGATCAGGACATGAGGATTGGATCTGGAGGAGATAAATGAGAGTAGGTCTCTAATGTGCTTCCACTGGGTGATGCTTGGCGTGTAGACACGGCCAGATGTAGAGATACTGTCTTTAATCTCACACACACGCACGCACGCACGCACACACACTAATGCTGTTGTTAATCTGGCCAAGACAGCCTGCCACAGATCTGACAGCACATAGTGATTTTTGTGTTACCTGAAAGGCAATAAATAGGGTCTGTTCAGGCATTGAGTTAAGACACCGCCGTTGACTAGCTCTTCTCCCATCTCGCTTGCTCTCTCTCAATCTCTCTCTCTGCCTGCACCCCTCACTCTCTCTCTCGCAGTCGTTGCCTTGGCTAAGGCAGCAGTTTCTCCAATAAAATGATTCAATACTGAATCTGTATGACCCGCAGTGGAATTGAGCAGCAACAACCTCACAGCTGTATCACCAAAGCCATAGGCCAGGGAGATGCTTGGTGTCCTGTATGCTATTGTAGGCAGGTACACCATTAGTGGCATCAGTGGAGTAGTGATATTCATGTGGAGTCACGTGACAGGCTGATAAATGTTGTAACAAGGTGAGGGCGTTGGGAACTGACCCTGTGCATGTGTGATGTTTATCCTCCCACACCATCTCCTGCATCACAACAAGCCGAGTGGAAAAGAAAGAGAGGTGGGGGTTAAGGTTGTAGACAGGCCAGGTAAACAGACATTATTATTGCATGTGGTGCTCTCTGGTGCATTACAACCCACTGCAGTGCAGGGACCCTTCTTCCTGGCACACTGGTGAGGAAGAGCTGGCACGAGGGACACATGGGGCATACGGAGAAAGGAGAAAGGGGGGATAAAGCCCAAGCTGGACTCTGAAGGCTTTTACCACACACACACACACACACACACACACACACACACACACACAAACACACACACACACACACACACACACACACACACACACACACACACATACATACATACATACATACATACACTGCGGGGGTGTTTGCTGGCAGAGATTCAACGCAGTGTCATACATACAAGAAATTAAGCATAATTGCAACTGACAATCCGGCCCCCCTCCACTACCCTTCACCACCCAATCTGTCCTGGGTGTCTGACTTGAAAGAATAGCAGGTGGGTTGTTTTGGTTGAGCCCCATATGTGGGATGTTGAGAGGAAGAGATGTCTCCTCTTCCTCTAATCAAGTGTGCCTGAGCACACATGACAACAACATCCACTCTGCAGGCAGGCAGGCAGGGGCCCGTGTGGGCCATCTGTGGGACTGGGAAGGGAGCAGGAGTAGAGCAGGAGGGGGGACGGGGTTGCCCGTTCAAGGCCTGACACAGACACGCTGCATGGTGGCAGGGGACGGCCTGGTCCCCACCTGCCCCACTGGCGTGGCCTGAGAGGTGACGGAGAAGAGAGGGAGGAGGAGGGATAAACAGAAAGAGAGAGAGGGAGGGATAAACAGAGAGAGACAGAGAGAGGTAGGGCTAGGAGGGATGAGGAGAGGCTTGTAGGAAGAAAAGCCTGAGGCGGGTGTTGAATAGGATATGTAGAAATAGGAGTGAGAGTGGAGGCTTCGGATAATAAAGAATAGAATAATTTGGAGACATTGTATAATTATTTTCTTAAAAGGATCAAATGGAAACTGTAGAGCTGGAAAATGTAAGTTCACAGGGAAGAGGAAATGGTGTGTTTGTTATCAAACACAGAGCTACATATAACACACCACATGGCACCGCATGGCAGACCTACATTGTACTTCCATGATGCAAAGCGGGAAAGCTCGACTGCAGTGATGGAGCATATGAGTAAGGGAGGGGTGTTTGTTTTCGCTCAGCCTCGTGAAGCCGTAGCCTAAGCCCCTCTGTCTTGGCAGTCAGGAGTCACAGGGTTAAACCCACTTGCCAAGTCCCTGCAAGCCTGGGCTGGGTGGTGCTGGGCGGTGCTGGGCCCCCCTGCTACTCCCCTCCACTGCACCTCCCCCTGCATCTCCTCATCCCTCCTCTGCTCAGCCCAATTCAGATGTCATGTGTGTATTCTCCCCGGATCAAAGGGAGGTCACGTTAATTAACAGATTTCACACTCCTCTGCCAGCAAACACCCCCGTCTGTCCTCTCCTCCTTTCCTTCCCTCCCCTTCCTCCCCTCCCTTCCTTCTCCACGCCTCAGATTCGACGCAGTGTCAGAGAGGCATAAGACATGTTAATTACTGGCTCTTAATAAGCAAAAAAGGAAGAGCCAATCAGAGCGCTCGGCTAGGGGTCATAGATGAAGGTCACGGCGGGGGCCTGGCCAGTAGGGGTGATCCAGGAGTGGCGAAGGTGATCCCCTGCCTTCATCCATGTGGTCCAGTGAGGGTGTTGGGTCAGGGGTCCGATCACCTGGTGGCGATTATGAAAGGAAACTCTTGACTCTTGCCTCTGGGGGGGGGGGGGGGGGGGGGGGGGGTTATGTGTGGTGAGCAGTGTGTGCGTGCATGTGTGTATGTGTGCATGCACGCATATGTGTTTGTGTGTGTCTATGGCCTTTTCTTGCTTGGGCAAAAGTCTGTCCTCCATCTTCTCTGCTCCGTCCTCTCTCCTCCGTGACGCGGAACCGATAAGTGGTCGAGGAATGTGTAATTTCGGAACATGGTCCTCCCCTCCTCGATAGTCTCCTTTTGACGATGAAGCACAAGTGTATCCTGCAGCGGAAGAGTGCTGATATCTGCCACGCCACCTTTGAATCAGATGTTATATTGTCAGAGGAGAAAAGCATGCACACATTGAAAACTATATTCTACTTATCCTTTTATCTATATGATGTCTTGCACAACTAACTTCATTTGTTTTTATCAATTTACACATTTATTTTGGGATCCACCCACGTAAACAGAATTTGCCTGATGATGCGCGAGCGGAGAAAGAGCTTATCATTTCATACAAGAGCATTTTCGTCCATGTTCAATCCCCTCGCCGCCTCTCCTCAATTACCTTTGACATTTTTCAAAAGGAGGCGAGGGAGGACAGAGGAGAGAGGACGCAAGAGTTGATCAAATCTAATTGAGAAAACTCCTATGATCCGCACCTGGTGCTCCTCTCTTCCAGATGCTGCCTGGGCTAGGAGACACCTTTGAAGGCACACCAACTTTGGACCCCAGCCCAAATCACTGGAGTGCCTGGATGGCTTTTGAAGAGTTCCCTCTCAGTCCCATCACTCTTGCTGAGTGCACACAGAAGCGTCTCCAGTCTCCCATCGCTTGCAGACGTCCCAGGGTCCCAGCGTTTGGCATGGGCCGTAATCGTTTGTTATTAGTGACACGCCGTGTCCCACGCATACAAAATCAGCAGAAGGCAAGGGCAGAGGACACAGAGGACGGGAGGAAAGTGAGGTATTGCATATTACTGACTGCCTGTCTAGCTGGCTGGGCGATAGACACGGAACCAGACATTGTGGGGCGTGTGGTACACAGGCACCCAGTCTGCATGATAATGGAGAAAGTTTGGACTGGAGAGGAGAGGAAACGGGGGAGGAAAGGAGAGGAGAAGAGAGGAGGCGGAGGAAAGGAAAGGAGAGGAGAGATAGCAGTCAGTCCTGTTTCCTGCAAAAGTATAAGGCCTCCATCTCCACCCTCTGGGCACATAGGCCTTTACATGCCTAATAGTATTCCACCTCTGCCAGATAGAGAGAAACATAAAAATATATTCTGGGAATTTGACTCCTGCTTGGATTGTGTTGATAACAATCAAATGTTGTCATCAGATGTGATGTGAGGCTATGTTATGTTTTCACCAATTCATGGAGGACAGGCATGCATAGCTGGATTGTGATGAGTATTATCTAAATATCTACTCCTCATCGCCATGTATTTCACAGGATGTTGGCATCCCATTGGCTGGAGCTACATAATCCCTCCCCTCCCTCCAACCAATCCTGTGTGGAATCTGAGGTTAGAGGTCACATTATTTTTACCAGGGTTCAGCCTAGAGGACTATGGGAAGGAAAGGCTGTCCCCTCATAAACACATTCCATTCCATTGATTCCATAGCCGGCAACAATCATTTGGACCACAGAAACGGTATATTTCTATGAGTATATTTAAATACACCTGGCGTACGCCGACTAGAAACACCTGGTTTTCTGAGCAATCTTTCTAATTATTAGGACCTGTAAAACAGCTTGATCGGAATTCAAGCGGTGTATTTGATCTGTGCGTATGCCAGCACCGGTATGCGCAGGAGAAGTGAGTCTGGAAAAACTCATGTAAAAAAAAAAACGTATGCATCTTAGAAATAGTTTTCACATACAAACTTTATGTCTGAGGTCAGAATCAAATATGCTTCGCAAAAATAACATGGTCAGTGTGGTAGAACATTTATTTTGATTGTCATTTATCAAAAATCCCATCGAGTAGCCTCATTTCAGATGTGTCCATGTAAACGGGATTATAGGAAAATACTTATTCTTGCAAAGCATGTCAACTTTTTAAATGAACTATATATTAATCTGACTATCATGTAACCGTGCTCAGGGATTTGGATTTCTCTAGGGTTGAATATGAACCAAACATGAATGGATATTGGTGATGGATGCAGTAAAGTGTTTCAGAACCATAAATGACTCACAAGAGGGTGGGACGGACTTATTTGTCTGTAGAAACCCTTCAACCAATGAATTCAAATGCATGCTTCTCTGTTATTGATCCGGAAATATCCTGTCTGTAATTAACTCACAATAAATCAATGGTAACTTTGTTCAGCAGCAGGCTAGCAGCACAGAGGTCAGTGTATTCAACCAGCAGGTTCACACCTGCCCTTCAGGCAACCAATCACCAATCCATGCCTTCCACAATCCTTAGAAAGAGAGAAGAAGAAGAATCAAATGGAAGATGGAGAGAGAATAAACAACAGAGAGTAGTAAAGGGAACTGTAGGGAACACATTAATACCCTCTGGAAACTCTTAACTCTGCCTGGACCTGGATCATGACTGCAGCTTCATTAGTGTTCCCACGTTAGTGTTCCCACGTTAGTGTTCCCACGTTAGTGTTTCCACGTTAGTGTTCCCACTCCCTACTGCTGTGTCTGTGTGTTACACTCCCTCCTGCTGTGTATGTGTGTTACGCTCCCTACTGCTGTGTCTGTATGTTACACTCCCTACTGCTGTGTCTGTGTGTTACACTCCCTACTGCTGTGTCTGTGTGTTACACTCCCTACTGCTGTGTCTGTGTGTTACATTCCCTACTACTGTGTCTGTGTGTTACACTCCCTACTGCTGTGTGTTACACTCCCTACTCCTGTGTCTGTGTGTTACATTCCCTACTACTGTGTCTGTGTGTTACATTCCCTACTACTGTGTCTGTGTGTTACACTCCCTAATGCTGTGTCTGTGTGTTACACTCCCTACTGCTGTGTGTTACACTCCCTACTGCTGTGTCTGTGTGTTACATTCCCTACTACTGTGTCTGTGTGTTACACTCCCTACTGCTGTGTCTGTGTGTTACACTCCCTACTGCTGTGTCTGTGTGTTACACTCCCTACTACTGTGTCTGTGTGTTACACTCCCTACTGCTGTGTCTGTGTGTTACACTCCCTACTACTGTGTCTGTGTGTTACATTCCCTACTGCTGTGTCTGTGTGTTACACTCCCTACTGCTGTGTCTGTGTGTTACACTCCCTACTGCTGTGTGTGTTACACTCCCTACTGCTGTGTGTTACACTCCCTACTGCTGTGTCTGTGTGTTACACTCCCTACTGCTGTGTGTTACACTCCCTACTACTGTGTCTGTGTGTTACACTCCCTACTGCTGTGTGTTACACTCCCTACTGCTGTGTCTGTGTGTTACACTCCCTACTACTGTGTCTGTGTGTTACATTCCCTACTACTGTGTCTGTGTGTTACACTCCCTCCTGCTGTGTCTGTGTGTTACACTCCCTACTGCTGTGTCTGTGTGTTACATTCCCTACTACTATGTCTGTGTGTTACATTCCCTACTACTGTGTCTGTGTGTTACACTCCCTACTGCTGTGTCTGTGTGTTACACTCCCTACTACTGTGACTGTGTGTTACACTCCCTACTGCTGTGTCTGTGTGTTACATTCCCTACTACTGTGTCTGTGTGTTACACTCCCTACTACTGTGTCTGTGTGTTACATTCCCTACTACTGTGTCTGTGTGTTACACTCCCTACTGCTGTGTCTGTGTGTTACACTCCCTACTACTGTGTCTGTGTGTTACACTCCCTACTGCTGTGTCTGTGTGTTACACTCCCTACTGCTGTGTGTTACACTCCCTACTGCTGTGTCTGTGTGTTACATTCCCTACTACTGTGTCTGTGTGTTACATTCCCTACTACTGTGTCTGTGTGTTACACTCCCTCCTGCTGTGCCTGTGTGTTACACTCCCTACTACTGTGTCTGTGTGTTACACTCCCTACTGCTGTGTCTGTGTGTTACATTCCCTACTACTGTGTCTGTGTGCTACATTCCCTACTACTGTGTCTGTGTGTTACACTCCCTCCTGCTGTGTCTGTGTGTTACATTCCCTACTACTGTGTCTGTGTGTTACATTCCCTACTACTGTGTCTGTGTGTTACACTCCCTACTGCTGTGTGTTACACTCCCTACTGCTGTGTCTGTGTGTTACACTCCCTACTACTGTGTCTGTGTGTTACACTCCCTACTGCTGTGTCTGTGTGTTACATTCCCTACTACTGTGTCTGTGTGTTACACTCCCTACTACTGTGTCTGTGTGTTACATTCCCTACTACTGTGTCTGTGTGTTACACTCCCTACTGCTGTGTCTGTGTGTTACACTCCCTACTACTGTGTCTGTGTGTTACACTCCCTACTGCTGTGTCTGTGTGTTACACTCCCTACTGCTGTGTCTGTGTGTTACACTCCCTACTGCTGTGTATGTGTGTTACACTCCCTACTGCTGTGTCTGTGTGTTACATTCCCTACTACTGTGTCCTGTGTGTTACACTCCCTACTGCTGTGTCTGTGTGTTACACTCCCTACTGCTGTGTCTGTGTGTTACATTCCCTCCTGCTGTGCTGTGTGTCCCTACTGCTGTGTCTGTGTGTTTCCCTCCCTGTGTGTTACACTCCCTACTGCTGTGTCTGTGTGTTACACTCCCTACTACTGTGTCTGTGTGTTACACTCCTGTGTCTGTGTGTTACACTCCCTACTGCTGTGTATGTGTGTTACACTCCCTACTGCTGTGTCTGTGTGTTACATTCCCTACTACTGTGTCCGTGTGTTACACTCCCTACTGCTGTGTCTGTGTGTTACACTCCCTACTGCTGTGTCTGTGTGTTACATTCCCTCCTGCTGTGCTGTGTGTTACACTCCCTACTGCTGTGTCTGTGTGTTACACTCCCTACTACTGTGTCTGTGTGTTACATTCCCTACTACTGTGTCTGTGTGTTACACTCCCTACTGCTGTGTGTTACACTCCCTACTGCTGTGTCTGTGTGTTACACTCCCTACTACTGTGTCTGTGTGTTACATTCCCTACTACTGTGTCTGTGTGTTACATTCCCTACTACTGTGTCTGTGTGTTACACTCCCTACTGCTGTGTCTGTGTGTTACACTCCCTACTACTGTGTCTGTGTGTTACACTCCCTACTACTGTGTCTGTGTGTTACATTCCCTACTACTGTGTCTGTGTGTTACACTCCCTACTGCTGTGTCTGTGTGTTACACTCCCTACTACTGTGTCTGTGTGTTACACTCCCTACTGCTGTGTCTGTGTGTTACACTCCCTACTGCTGTGTCTGTGTGTTACACTCCCTACTACTGTGTCTGTGTGTTACACTCCCTACTGCTGTGTCTGTGTGTTACACTCCCTACTGCTGTGTATGTGTGTTACACTCCCTACTACTGTGTCTGTGTGTTACACTCCCTACTGCTGTGTGTTACACTCCCTACTGCTGTGTCTGTGTGTTACATTCCCTACTACTGTGTCTGTGTGTTACATTCCCTACTACTGTGTCTGTGTGTTACACTCCCTCCTGCTGTGTCTGTGTGTTACACTCCCTACTACTGTGTCTGTGTGTTACATTCCCTACTACTGTGTCTGTGTGTTACACTCCCTCCTGCTGTGTCTGTGTGTTACACTCCCTACTGCTGTGTCTGTGTGTTACACTCCCTACTACTGTGTCTGTGTGTTACACTCCCTACTGCTGTGTCTGTGTGTTACATTCCCTACTACTGTGTCTGTGTGTTACATTCCCTACTACTGTGTCTGTGTGTTACACTCCCTCCTGCTGTGTCTGTGTGTTACACTCCCTACTGCTGTGTCTGTGTGTTACACTCCCTACTGCTGTGTCTGTGTGTTACACTCCCTACTGCTGTTACACTCCCCTACTGTGTCTGTGTGTTACACTCCCTACTGCTGTGTCTGTGTGTTACACTCCCTACTGCTGTGTCTGTGTGTTACACTCCCTACTGCTGTGTCTGTGTGTTACATTCCCTACTACTGTGTCTGTGTGTTACATTCCCTACTACTGTGTCTGTGTGTTACACTCCCTACTGCTGTGTGTTACACTCCCTACTGCTGTGTCTGTGTGTTACACTCCCTACTACTGTGTCTGTGTGTTACACTCCCTACTGCTGTGTCTGTGTGTTACATTCCCTACTACTGTGTCTGTGTGTTACACTCCCTACTACTGTGTCTGTGTGTTACATTCCCTACTACTGTGTCTGTGTGTTACACTCCCTACTGCTGTGTCTGTGTGTTACACTCCCTACTACTGTGTCTGTGTGTTACACTCCCTACTGCTGTGTCTGTGTGTTACACTCCCTACTGCTGTGGCTGTGTGTTACACTCCCTACTGCTGTGTCTGTGTGTTACACTCCCTACTGCTGTGTCTGTGTGTTACATTCCCTACTACTGTGTCTGTGTGTTACACTCCCTACTGCTGTGTCTGTGTGTTACACTCCCTACTGCTGTGTCTGTGTGTTACATTCCCTCCTGCTGTGCTGTGTGTTACACTCCCTACTGCTGTGTCTGTGTGTTACACTCCCTACTACTGTGTCTGTGTGTTACATTCCCTACTACTGTGTCTGTGTGTTACACTCCCTACTGCTGTGTGTTACACTCCCTACTGCTGTGTCTGTGTGTTACACTCCCTACTACTGTGTCTGTGTGTTACATTCCCTACTACTGTGTCTGTGTGTTACACTCCCTACTGCTGTGTCTGTGTGTTACACTCCCTACTACTGTGTCTGTGTGTTACACTCCCTACTGCTGTGTCTGTGTGTTACACTCCCTACTGCTGTGTCTGTGTGTTACACTCCCTACTACTGTGTCTGTGTGTTACACTCCCTACTGCTGTGTCTGTGTGTTACACTCCCTACTGCTGTGTCTGTGTGTTACACTCCCTACTACTGTGTCTGTGTGTTACACTCCCTACTACTGTGTCTGTGTGTTACACTCCCTACTGCTGTGTCTGTGTGTTACATTCCCTACTACTGTGTCTGTGTGTTACATTCCCTACTACTGTGTCTGTGTGTCTGTGTGTTACACTCCCTCCTGCTGTGTCTGTGTGTTACACTCCCTACTGCTGTGTCTGTGTGTTACACTCCCTACTACTGTGTCTGTGTGTTACACTCCCTACTGCTGTGTCTGTGTGTTACATTCCCTACTACTGTGTCTGTGTGTTACATTCCCTACTACTGTGTCTGTGTGTTACACTCCCTCCTGCTGTGTCTGTGTGTTACACTCCCTACTGCTGTGTCTGTGTGTTACATTCCCTACTACTGTGTCTGTGTGTTACATTCCCTACTACTGTGTCTGTGTGTTACACTCCCTACTGTGTCTGTGTGTTACACTCCCTACTGCTGTGTCTGTGTGTTACACTCCCTACTACTGTGTCTGTGTGTTACACTCCCTACTGCTGTGTCTGTGTGTTACATTCCCTACTACTGTGTCTGTGTGTTACACTCCCTACTGCTGTGTCTGTGTGTTACATTCCCTACTACTGTGTCTGTGTGTTACACTCCCTACTGCTGTGTCTGTGTGTTACACTCCCTACTACTGTGTCTGTGTGTTACACTCCCTACTGCTGTGTCTGTGTGTTACACTCCCTACTGCTGTGTCTGTGTGTTACACTCCCTACTGCTGTGTCTGTGTGTTACACTCCTACTACTGTGTCTGTGTGTCTGTGTGTTACACTCCCTACTGCTGTGTCTGTGTGTTACACTCCCTACTGTGTCTGTGTGTTACACTCCCTACTGCTGTGTCTGTGTGTTACACTCCCTACTGCTGTGTCTGTGTGTTACATTCCCTACTGCTGTGTCTGTGTGTTACACTCCCTACTGCTGTGTCTGTGTGTTACACTCCCTACTACTGTGTCTGTGTGTTACACTCCCTACTACTGTGTCTGTGTGTTACACTCCCTACTACTGCTGTGTGTTACACTCCCTACTGCTGTGTCTGTGTGTTACACTCCCTACTACTGTGTCTGTGTGTTACACTCCCTACTGCTGTGTCTGTGTGTTACACTCCCTACTACTGTGTCTGTGTGTTACAATCCCTACTACTGTGTCTGTGTGTTACACTCCCTACTGCTGTGTCTGTGTGTTACACTCCCTACTGCTGTGTCTGTGTGTTACACTCCCTACTACTGTGTCTGTGTGTTACATTCCCTACTACTGTGTCTGTGTGTTACACTCCCTACTGCTGTGTCTGTGTGTTACACTCCCTACTACTGTCTGTGTGTTACACTCCCTACTGCTGTGTCTGTGTGTTACACTCCCTACTGCTGTGTCTGTGTGTTACACTCCCTACTACTGTGTCTGTGTGTTACACTCCCCACAGCTGTGTCTGTGTGTTACACTCCCTACTGCTGTGTCTGTGTGTTACACTCCCTACTACTGTGTCTGTGTGTTACACTCCCTACTGCTGTGTGTTACACTCCCTACTGCTGTGTCTGTGTGTTACATTCCCTACTACTGTGTCTGTGTGTTACACTCCCTACTGCTGTGTCTGTGTGTTACATTCCCTACTACTGTGTCTGTGTGTTACACTCCCTACTACTGTGTCTGTGTGTTACATTCCCTACTACTGTGTCTGTTACACTCCCTACTGCTGTGTCTGTGTGTTACACTCCCTACTACTGTGTCTGTGTGTTACACTCCCTACTGCTGTGTCTGTGTGTTACACTCCCTACTGCTGTGTGTCTGTGTGTTACACTCCCTACTGCTGTGTCTGTGTGTTACACTCCCTACTACTGTGTCTGTGTGTTACACTCCCTACTGCTGTGTCTGTGTGTTACACTCCCTACTGCTGTGTCTGTGTGTTACACTCCCTACTACTGTGTCTGTGTGTTACACTCCCTACTGCTGTGTCTGTGTGTTATATTCCCTACTACTGTGTCTGTGTGTTACATTCCCTACTACTGTGTCTGTGTGTTACACTCCCTCCCTACTGCTGTGTCTGTGTGTTACACTCCCTACTGCTGTGTCTGTGTGTTACATTCCCTACTACTGTGTCTGTGTGTTACATTCCCTACTACTGTGTCTGTGTGTTACACTCCCTACTACTGCTGTGTGTTACACTCCCTACTGCTGTGTCTGTGTGTTACACTCCCTACTACTGTGTCTGTGTGTTACACTCCCTACTGCTGTGTCTGTGTGTTACACTCCCCCTACTACTGTGTCTGTGTGTTACACTCCCTACTGCTGTGTCTGTGTGTTACATTCCCTACTACTGTGTCTGTGTGTTACACTCCCTACTACTGTGTCTGTGTGTTACACTCCCTACTGCTGTGTCTGTGTGTTACACTCCCTACTGCTGTGTCTGTGTGTTACACTCCCTACTGCTGTGTCTGTGTGTTACACTCCCTACTGCTGTGTCTGTGTGTTACACTCCCTACTGCTGTGTCTGTGTGTTACATTCCCTACTGCTGTGCTGTGTGTTACACTCCCTACTGCTGTGTCTGTGTGTTACACTCCCTACTACTGTGTCTGTGTGTTACATTCCCTACTACTGTGTCTGTGTGTTACACTCCCTACTGCTGTGTGTTACACTCCCTACTGCTGTGTCTGTGTGTTACACTCCCTACTACTGTGTCTGTGTGTTACATTCCCTACTGCTGTGTCTGTGTGTTACACTCCCTACTACTGTGTCTGTGTGTTACATTCCCTACTACTGTGTCTGTGTGTTACACTCCCTACTGCTGTGTGTTACACTCCCTACTGCTGTGTCTGTGTGTTACACTCCCTACTACTGTGTCTGTGTGTTACACTCCCTACTACTGTGTCTGTGTGTTACACTCCCTACTACTGTGTCTGTGTGTTACACTCCCTACTGCTGTGTCTGTGTGTTACACTCCCTACTGCTGTGTCTGTGTGTTACACTCCCTACTGCTGTGTCTGTGTGTTACACTCCCTACTGCTGTGTCTGTGTGTTACACTCCCTACTACTGTGTCTGTGTGTTACATTCCCTACTACTGTGTCTGTGTGTTACACTCCCTACTGCTGTGTCTGTGTGTTACACTCCCTACTACTGTGTCTGTGTGTTACACTCCCTACTGCTGTGTCTGTGTGTTACACTCCCTACTACTGTGTCTGTGTGTTACACTCCCTACTGTCTGTGTGTCTGTGTGTTACACTCCCTACTGCTGTGTCTGTGTGTTACACTCCCTACTACTGTGTCTGTGTGTTACACTCCCTACTACTGTGTCTGTGTGTTACACTCCCTACTGCTGTGTCTGTGTGTTACACTCCCTACTGCTGTGTCTGTGTGTTACACTCCCTACTACTGTGTCTGTGTGTTACACTCCCTACTGCTGTGTCTGTGTGTTACATTCCCTACTACTGTGTCTGTGTGTTACACTCCCTACTACTGTGTCTGTGTGTTACACTCCCTACTACTGTGTCTGTGTGTTACACTCCCTACTGCTGTGTCTGTGTGTTACACTCCCTACTGCTGTGTCTGTGTGTTACACTCCCTACTGCTGTGTCTGTGTGTTACACTCCTACTACTGCTGTGTGTTACACTCCCTACTGCTGTGTCTGTGTGTTACATTCCCTACTACTGTGTCTGTGTGTTACATTCCCTACTACTGTGTCTGTGTGTTACACTCCCTCCTGCTGTGTCTGTGTGTTACACTCCCTACTGCTGTGTCTGTGTGTTACACTCCCTACTACTGTGTCTGTGAGTTACACTCCCTACTGCTGTGTCTGTGTGTTATATTCCCTACTACTGTGTCTGTGTGTTACATTCCCTACTACTGTGTCTGTGTGTTACACTCCCTCCTGCTGTGTCTGTGTGTTACACTCCCTACTGCTGTGTCTGTGTGTTACATTCCCTACTACTGTGTCTGTGTGTTACATTCCCTACTACTGTGTCTGTGTGTTACACTCCCGACTGCTGTGTGTCACACTCCCTACTGCTGTGTCTGTGTGTTACACTCCCTACTACCGTGTCTGTGTGTTACACTCCCTACTGCTGTGTCTGTGTGTTACATTCCCTACTACTGTGTCTGTGTGTTACACTCCCTACTGCTGTGTCTGTGTGTTACACTCCCTACTGCTGTGTCTGTGTGTTACACTCCCTACTGCTGTGTCTGTGTGTTACACTCCCTACTACTGTGTCTGTGTGTTACACTCCCTACTGCTGTGTCTGTGTGTTACACTCCCTACTGCTGTGTCTGTGTGTTACACTCCCTACTGCTGTGTCTGTGTGTTACATTCCCTACTACTGTGTCTGTGTGTTACACTCCCTACTGCTGTGTCTGTGTGTTACACTCCCTACTGCTGTGTCTGTGTGTTACATTCCCTACTGCTGTGTCTGTGTGTTACACTCCCTACTGCTGTGTCTGTGTGTTACACTCCCCTACTGTGTCTGTGTGTTACACTCCCTACTGCTGTGTCTGTGTGTTACACTCCCTACTACTGTGTCTGTGTGTTACACTCCCTACTACTGTGTCTGTGTGTTACACTCCCTACTGCTGTGTCTGTGTGTTACACTCCCTACTGCTGTGTCTGTGTGTTACACTCCCTACTACTGTGTCTGTGTGTTACACTCCCTCCTGCTGTGTCTGTGTGTTACACTCCCTACTACTGTGTCTGTGTGTTACACTCCCTACTTCTGTGTCTGTGTGTTACATTCCCTACTACTGTGTCTGTGTGTTACACTCCCTACTGCTGTGTCTGTGTGTTACACTCCCTACTGCTGTGTCTGTGTGTTACACTCCCTACTACTGTGTCTGTGTGTTACACTCCCTACTGCTGTGTGTTACACTCCCTACTGCTGTGTCTGTGTGTTACATTCCCTACTACTGTGTCTGTGTGTTACATTCCCTACTACTGTGTCTGTGTGTTACACTCCCTACTGCTGTGTCTGTGTGTTACACTCCCTACTGCTGTGTCTGTGTGTTACACTCCCTACTACTGTGTCTGTGTGTTACACTCCCTACTGCTGTGTCTGTGTGTTACATCCCTCCCTACACTCCCTACTGCTGTGTCTGTGTGTTACACTCCCTACTACTGTGTCTGTGTGTTACATTCCCTACTGCTGTGCTGTGTGTTACACTCCCTACTGCTGTGTCTGTGTGTTACACTCCCTCCTGCTGTGTCTGTGTGTTACACTCCCTACTGCTGTGTCTGTGTGTTACATTCCCTACTACTGTGTCTGTGTGTTACATTCCCTACTACTGTGTCTGTGTGTTACACTCCCCCTACTGTGTCTGTGTGTTACACTCCCTACTGCTGTGTCTGTGTGTTACACTCCCTACTACTGTGTCTGTGTGTTACACTCCCTACTGCTGTGTCTGTGTGTTACATTCCCTACTACTGTGTCTGTGTGTTACACTCCCTACTACTGTGTCTGTGTGTTACATTCCCTACTACTGTGTCTGTGTGTTACACTCCCTACTGCTGTGTCTGTGTGTTACACTCCCTACTACTGTGTCTGTGTGTTACACTCCCTACTGCTGTGTCTGTGTGTTACACTCCCTACTGCTGTGTCTGTGTGTTACACTCCCTACTGCTGTGTCTGTGTGTTACACTCCCTACTGCTGTGTCTGTGTGTTACATTCCCTACTACTGTGTCTGTGTGTTACATTCCCTACTACTGTGTCTGTGTGTTACACTCCCTACTGCTGTGTCTGTGTGTTACACTGCTGTGTCTGTGTGTTACTACTGCTGTCTGTGTGTTACACTCCCTACTGCTGTGTCTGTGTGTTACACTCCCTACTGCTGTGTGTTACACTCCCTACTGCTGTGTCTGTGTGTTACATTCCCTACTACTGTGTCTGTGTGTTACATTCCCTACTACTGTGTCTGTGTGTTACACTCCCTCCTGCTGTGTCTGTGTGTTACACTCCCTACTGCTGTGTCTGTGTGTTACACTCCCTACTACTGTGTCTGTGAGTTACACTCCCTACTGCTGTGTCTGTGTGTTATATTCCCTACTACTGTGTCTGTGTGTTACATTCCCTACTACTGTGTCTGTGTGTTACACTCCCTCCTGCTGTGTCTGTGTGTTACACTCCCTACTGCTGTGTCTGTGTGTTACATTCCCTACTACTGTGTCTGTGTGTTACATTCCCTACTACTGTGTCTGTGTGTTACACTCCCGACTGCTGTGTGTTACACTCCCTACTGCTGTGTCTGTGTGTTACACTCCCTACTACTGTGTCTGTGTGTTACACTCCCTACTGCTGTGTCTGTGTGTTACATTCCCTACTACTGTGTCTGTGTGTTACACTCCCTACTATTGTGTCTGTGTGTTACATTCCCTACTACTGTGTATGTGTGTTACACTCCCTACTGCTGTGTCTGTGTGTTACACTCCCTACTACTGTGTCTGTGTGTTACACTCCCTACTGCTGTGTCTGTGTGTTACACTCCCTACTGCTGTGTCTGTGTGTTACACTCCCTACTGCTGTGTCTGTGTGTTACATTCCCTACTACTGTGTCTGTGTGTTACACTCCCTACTGCTGTGTCTGTGTGTTACACTCCCTACTGCTGTGTCTGTGTGTTACACTGCTGTGTCTGTGTGTTACACTCCCTACTGCTGTGTCTGTGTGTTACACTCCCTACTGCTGTGTCTGTGTGTTACACTCCCTACTACTGTGTCTGTGTGTTACACTCCCTACTGCTGTGTCTGTGTGTTACATTCCCTACTACTGTGTCTGTGTGTTACATTCCCTACTACTGTGTCTGTGTGTTACACTCCCTCCTGCTGTGTCTGTGTGTTACACTCCCTACTGCTGTGTCTGTGTGTTACACTCCCTACTGCTGTGTCTGTGTGTTACACTCCCTACTGCTGTGTACTGTGTGTTATATTCCCTACTACTGTGTCTGTGTGTTACATTCCCTACTACTGTGTCTGTGTGTTACACTCCCTCCCTACTACTGTGTCTGTGTGTTACATTCCCTACTACTGTGTCTGTGTGTTACATTCCCTACTACTGTGTCTGTGTGTTACACTCCCGACTGCTGTGTGTCACACTCCCTACTGCTGTGTCTGTGTGTTACACTCCCTACTACCGTGTCTGTGTGTTACACTCCCTACTGCTGTGTCTGTGTGTTACATTCCCTACTACTGTGTCTGTGTGTTACACTCCCTACTATTGTGTCTGTGTGTTACATTCCCTACTACTGTGTATGTGTGTTACACTCCCTACTGCTGTGTCTGTGTGTTACACTCCCTACTACTGTGTCTGTGTGTTACACTCCCTACTGCTGTGTCTGTGTGTTACACTCCCTACTGCTGTGTCTGTGTGTTACACTCCCTACTGCTGTGTCTGTGTGTTACATTCCCTACTACTGTGTCTGTGTGTTACACTCCCTACTGCTGTGTCTGTGTGTTACACTCCCTACTGCTGTGTCTGTGTGTTACATTCCCTACTGCTGTGCTGTGTGTTACACTCCCTACTGCTGTGTCTGTGTGTTACACTCCCTACTGCTGTGTGTTACACTCCCTACTGCTGTGTCTGTGTGTTACATTCCCTACTACTGTGTCTGTGTGTTACATTCCCTACTACTGTGTCTGTGTGTTACACTCCCTACTGCTGTGTCTGTGTGTTACACTCCCTACTGCTGTGTCTGTGTGTTACACTCCCTACTACTGTGTCTGTGTGTTACACTCCCTACTGCTGTGTCTGTGTGTTACTCCCTCCTGCTGTGTCTGTGTGTTCTCCCTACTACTGTGTCTGTGTGTTACATTCCCTACTACTGTGTCTGTGTGTTACACTCCCTCCTGCTGTGTCTGTGTGTTACACTCCCTACTGCTGTGTCTGTGTGTTACATTCCCTACTACTGTGTCTGTGTGTTATATTCCCTACTACTGTGTCTGTGTGTTACACTCCCGACTGCTGTGTGTTACACTCCCTACTGCTGTGTCTGTGTGTTACATTCCCTACTACTGTGTATGTGTGTTACACTCCCTACTGCTGTGTCTGTGTGTTACACTCCCTACTACTGTGTCTGTGTGTTACACTCCCTACTGCTGTGTCTGTGTGTTACACTCCCTACTGCTGTGTCTGTGTGTTACACTCCCTACTGCTGTGTCTGTGTGTTACATTCCCTACTACTGTGTCTGTGTGTTACACTCCCTACTGCTGTGTCTGTGTGTTACACTCCCTACTGCTGTGTCTGTGTGTTACATTCCCTACTGCTGTGCTGTGTGTTACACTCCCTACTGCTGTGTCTGTGTGTTACACTCCCTACTGCTGTGTGTTACACTCCCTACTGCTGTGTCTGTGTGTTACATTCCCTACTACTGTGTCTGTGTGTTACATTCCCTACTACTGTGTCTGTGTGTTACACTCCCTCCTGCTGTGTCTGTGTGTTACACTCCCTACTGCTGTGTCTGTGTGTTACACTCCCTACTACTGTGTCTGTGAGTTACACTCCCTACTGCTGTGTCTGTGTGTTATATTCCCTACTACTGTGTCTTATGTGTTACATTCCCTACTACTGTGTCTGTGTGTTACACTCCCTCCTGCTGTGTCTGTGTGTTACACTCCCTACTGCTGTGTCTGTGTGTTACATTCCCTACTACTTTGTCTGTGTGTTATATTCCCTACTACTGTGTCTGTGTGTTACACTCCCGACTGCTGTGTGTTACACTCCCTACTGCTGTGTCTGTGTGTTACACTCCCTACTACTGTGTCTGTGTGTTACACTCCCTACTGCTGTGTCTGTGTGTTACATTCCCTACTACTGTGTCTGTGTGTTACATTCCCTACTACTGTGTCTGTGTGTTACACTCCCTACTGCTGTGTCTGTGTGTTACACTCCCTACTACTGTGTCTGTGTGTTACACTCCCTACTGCTGTGTCTGTGTGTTACACTCCCTACTGCTGTGTGTTACACTCCCTACTGCTGTGTCTGTGTGTTACATTCCCTACTACTGTGTCTGTGTGTTACATTCCCTACTACTGTGTCTGTGTGTTACACTCCCTCCTGCTGTGTCTGTGTGTTACACTCCCTACTGCTGTGTCTGTGTGTTACACTCCCTACTACTGTGTCTGTGAGTTACACTCCCTACTGCTGTGTCTGTGTGTTATATTCCCTACTACTGTGTCTGTGTGTTACATTCCCTACTACTGTGTCTGTGTGTTACACTCCCTCCTGCTGTGTCTGTGTGTTACACTCCCTACTGCTGTGTCTGTGTGTTACATTCCCTACTACTGTGTCTGTGTGTTACACTCCTACTACTGTGTCTGTGTGTTACACTCCCGACTGCTGTGTGTTACACTCCCTACTGCTGTGTCTGTGTGTTACACTCCCTACTACTGTGTCTGTGTGTTACACTCCCTACTGCTGTGTCTGTGTGTTACACTCCCTACTACTGTGTCTGTGTGTTACACTCCCTACTGCTGTGTCTGTGTGTTACACTCCCTACTGCTGTGTCTGTGTGTTACACTCCCTACTGCTGTGTCTGTGTGTTACATTCCCTACTACTGTGTCTGTGTGTTACACTCCCTACTGCTGTGTCTGTGTGTTACACTCCCTACTGCTGTGTCTGTGTGTTACATTCCCTACTGCTGTGCTGTGTGTTACACTCCCTACTGCTGTGTCTGTGTGTTACACTCCCTACTGCTGTGTGTTACACTCCCTACTGCTGTGTCTGTGTGTTACATTCCCTACTACTGTGTCTGTGTGTTACATTCCCTACTACTGTGTCTGTGTGTTACACTCCCTCCTGCTGTGTCTGTGTGTTACACTCCCTACTGCTGTGTCTGTGTGTTACACTCCCTACTACTGTGTCTGTGAGTTACACTCCCTACTGCTGTGTCTGTGTGTTATATTCCCTACTACTGTGTCTGTGTGTTACACTCCCTACTGCTGTGTCTGTGTGTTACACTCCCTACTGCTGTGTCTGTGTGTTACACTCCCTACTACTGTGTCTGTGTGTTACACTCCCTACTACTGTGTCTGTGTGTTATATTCCCTACTACTGTGTCTGTGTGTTACATTCCCTACTACTGTGTCTGTGTGTTACACTCCCTACTGCTGTGTCTGTGTGTTACACTCCCTACTGCTGTGTCTGTGTGTTACATTCCCTACTACTGTGTCTGTGTGTTACATTCCCTACTACTGTGTGTGTGTGTTACTCTACCGTCTTCTGTGTGTTACACTCCCTACTGCTGTGTCTGTGTGTTACACTCCCTACTACTGTGTCTGTGTGTTACACTCCCTACTGCTGTGTCTGTGTGTTACACTCCCTACTGCTGTGTCTGTGTGTTACACTCCCTACTGCTGTGTCTGTGTGTTACACTCCCTACTGCTGTGTCTGTGTGTTACACTCCCTACTGCTGTGTCTGTGTGTTACATTCCCTACTACTGTGTCTGTGTGTTACACTCCCTACTGCTGTGTCTGTGTGTTACACTCCCTACTGCTGTGTCTGTGTGTTACAGTCCCTACTGCTGTGTCTGTGTGTTACACTCCCTACTGCTGTGTCTGTGTGTTACACTCCCTACTTCTGTGTGTTACATTCCCTACTACTGTGTCTGTGTGTTACACTCCCTCCTGCTGTGTCTGTGTGTTACACTCCCTACTGCTGTGTCTGTGTGTTACATTCCCTACTACTGTGTCTGTGTGTTACATTCCCTACTACTGTGTCTGTGTGTTACACTCCCTACTGCTGTGTGTTACACTCCCTACTGCTGTGTCTGTGTGTTACACTCCCTACTACTGTGTCTGTGTGTTACACTCCCTACTGCTGTGTCTGTGTGTTACATTCCCTACTACTGTGTCTGTGTGTTACACTCCCTACTACTGTGTCTGTGTGTTACACTCCCTACTGCTGTGTCTGTGTGTTACACTCCCTACTGCTGTGTCTGTGTGTTACACTCCCTACTACTGTGTCTGTGTGTTACACTCCCTACTGCTGTGTCTGTGTGTTACACTCCCTACTGCTGTGTCTGTGTGTTACACTCCCTACTGCTGTGTCTGTGTGTTACATTCCCTACTGCTGTGCTGTGTGTTACACTCCCTACTGCTGTGTCTGTGTGTTACACTCCCTACTGCTGTGTGTTACACTCCCTACTGCTGTGTCTGTGTGTTACATTCCCTACTACTGTGTCTGTGTGTTACATTCCCTACTACTGTGTCTGTGTGTTACACTCCCTCCTGCTGTGTCTGTGTGTTACACTCCCTACTGCTGTGTCTGTGTGTTACACTCCCTACTACTGTGTCTGTGTGTTACACTCCCTACTGCTGTGTCTGTGTGTTATATTCCCTACTACTGTGTCTTATGTGTTACATTCCCTACTACTGTGTCTGTGTGTTACACTCCCTCCTGCTGTGTCTGTGTGTTACACTCCCTACTGCTGTGTCTGTGTGTTACATTCCCTACTACTTTGTCTGTGTGTTATATTCCCTACTACTGTGTCTGTGTGTTACACTCCCGACTGCTGTGTGTTACACTCCCTACTGCTGTGTCTGTGTGTTACACTCCCTACTACTGTGTCTGTGTGTTACACTCCCTACTGCTGTGTCTGTGTGTTACATTCCCTACTACTGTGTCTGTGTGTTACACTCCCTACTATTGTGTCTGTGTGTTACATTCCCTACTACTGTGTATGTGTGTTACACTCCCTACTGCTGTGTCTGTGTGTTACACTCCCTACTACTGTGTCTGTGTGTTACACTCCCTACTGCTGTGTCTGTGTGTTACACTCCCTACTGCTGTGTCTGTGTGTTACACTCCCTACTGCTGTGTCTGTGTGTTACACTCCCTACTGCTGTGTCTGTGTGTTACATTCCCTACTACTGTGTCTGTGTGTTACACTCCCTACTGCTGTGTCTGTGTGTTACACTCCCTACTGCTGTGTCTGTGTGTTACATTCCCTACTACTGCTGTGCTTGTGTGTTACACTCCCTACTGCTGTGTCTGTGTGTTACACTCCCTACTGCTGTGTCTGTGTGTTACACTCCCTATTCCCTACTACTGTGTCTGTGTGTTACACTCCCTACTGCTGTGTGTTACACTCCCTACTGCTGTGTCTGTGTGTTACACTCCCTACTACTGTGTCTGTGTGTTACATTCCCTACTACTGTGTCTGTGTGTTACACTCCCTACTGCTGTGTCTGTGTGTTACACTCCCTACTACTGTGTCTGTGTGTTACACTCCCTACTGCTGTGTCTGTGTGTTACACTCCCTACTGCTGTGTCTGTGTGTTACACTCCCTACTGCTGTGTCTGTGTGTTACACTCCCTACTGCTGTGTCTGTGTGTTACATTCCCTACTACTGTGTCTGTGTGTTACACTCCCTACTGCTGTGTCTGTGTGTTACACTCCCTACTGCTGTGTCTGTGTGTTACATTCCCTACTGCTGTGCTTTGTGTTACACTCCCTACTGCTGTGTCTGTGTGTTACACTCCCTACTGCTGTGTCTGTGTGTTACATTCCCTACTACTGTGTCTGTGTGTTACACTCCCTACTGCTGTGTGTTACACTCCCTACTGCTGTGTCTGTGTGTTACACTCCCTACTACTGTGTCTGTGTGTTACATTCCCTACTACTGTGTCTGTGTGTTACACTCCCTACTGCTGTGTCTGTGTGTTACACTCCCTACTACTGTGTCTGTGTGTTACACTCCCTACTGCTGTGTCTGTGTGTTACACTCCCTACTACTGTGTCTGTGTGTTACACTCCCTACTGCTGTGTCTGTGTGTTACACTCCCTACTGCTGTGTCTGTGTGTTACACTCCCTACTACTGTGTCTGTGTGTTACACTCCCTACTGCTGTGTCTGTGTGTTACACTCCCTACTACTGTGTCTGTGTGTTACATTCCCTACTACTGTGTCTGTGTGTTACACTCCCTACTGCTGTGTCTGTGTGTTACATTCCCTACTACTGTGTCTGTGTGTTACATTCCCTACTACTGTGTCTGTGTGTTACACTCCCTACTGCTGTGTGTTACACTCCCTACTGCTGTGTCTGTGTGTTACACTCCCTACTACTGTGTCTGTGTGTTACACTCCCTACTGCTGTGTCTGTGTGTTACATTCCCTACTACTGTGTCTGTGTGTTACATTCCCTACTACTGTGTCTGTGTGTTACACTCCCTCCTGCTGTGTCTGTGTGTTACATTCCCTACTACTGTGTCTGTGTGTTACATTCCCTACTACTGTGTCTGTGTGTTAACCTCCCGACTGCTGTGTGTTACACTCCCTACTGCTGTGTCTGTGTGTTACACTCCCTACTACTGTGCCTGTGTGTTACACTCCCTACTGCTGTGTCTGTGTGTTACATTCCCTACTACTGTGTCTGTGTGTTACACTCCCTACTATTGTGTCTGTGTGTTACATTCCCTACTACTGTGTATGTGTGTTACACTCCCTACTGCTGTGTCTGTGTGTTACACTCCCTACTGCTGTGTCTGTGTGTTACACTCCCTACTGCTACTGCTGTGTCTGTGTGTTACATTCCCTACTACTGTGTCTGTGTGTTACACTCCCTACTGCTGTGTCTGTGTGTTACACTCCCTACTGCTGTGTCTGTGTGTTACATTCCCTACTGCTGTGTCTGTGTGTTACACTCCCTACTGCTGTGTCTGTGTGTTACACTCCCTACTGCTGTGTCTGTGTGTTACATTCCCTACTACTGTGTCTGTGTGTTACACTCCCTACTGTGTCTGTGTGTTACACTCCCTACTGCTGTGTCTGTGTGTTACACTCCCTACTGCTGTGTCTGTGTGTTACACTCCCTACTACTGTGTCTGTGTGTTACACTCCCTACTGCTGTGTCTGTGTGTTACACTCCCTACTACTGTGTCTGTGTGTTACACTCCCTACTGCTGTGTCTGTGTGTTACACTCCCTACTGCTGTGTCTGTGTGTTACACTCCCTACTACTGTGTCTGTGTGTTACACTCCCTACTGCTGTGTCTGTGTGTTACATTCCCTACTACTGTGTCTGTGTGTTACACTCCCTACTGCTGTGTCTGTGTGTTACACTCCCTACTACTGTGTCTGTGTGTTACATTCCCTACTACTGTGTCTGTGTGTTACACTCCCTACTGCTGTGTCTGTGTGTTACACTCCCTACTACTGTGTCTGTGTGTTACACTCCCTACTGCTGTGCCTGTGTGTTACACTCCCTACTGCTGTGTCTGTGTGTTACACTCCCTACTACTGTGTCTGTGTTTTACACTCCCTACTGCTGTGTCTGTGTGTTACACTCCCTACTGCTGTGTCTGTGTGTTACATTCCCTACTACTGTGTCTGTGTGTTACACTCCCTACTGCTCTGTGTTACACTCCCTACTGCTGTGTCTGTGTGTTACACTCCCTACTACTGTGTCTGTGTGTTACATTCCCTACTACTGTGTCTGTGTGTTACACTCCCTACTGCTGTGTCTGTGTGTTACACTCCCTACTACTGTGTCTGTGTGTTACATTCCCTACTACTGTGTCTGTGTGTTACACTCCCTACTGCTGTGTGTTACACTCCCTACTGCTTTGTCTGTGTGTTACACTCCCTACTACTTTGTCTGTGTGTTACATTCCCTACTACTGTGTCTGTGTGTTACACTCCCTACTGCTGTGTCTGTGTGTTACTCTCCCTACTACTGTGTCTGTGTGTTACACTCCCTACTGCTGTGTCTGTGTGTTACACTCCCTACTGCTGTGTCTGTGTGTTACATTCCCTACTGCTGTGTCTGTGTGTTACACTCCCTACTGCTGTGTCTGTGTGTTACACTCCCTACTGCTGTGTCTGTGTGTTACACTCCCTACTGCTGTGTCTGTGTGTTACACTCCCTACTGCTGTGTCTGTGTGTTACACTCCCTAATGCTGTGTCTGTGTGTTACACTCCCTACTGCTGTGTCTGTGTGTTACACTCCCTACTGCTGTGTCTGTGTGTTACACTCCCTACTGCTGTGTCTGTGTGTTACACTCTCTACTGCTGTGTCTGTGTGTTACACTCCCTACTGCTGTGTCTGTGTGTTACACTCCCTACTGCTGTGTCTGTGTGTTACACTCCCTACTGCTGTGTCTGTGTGTTACACTCCCTACTGCTGTGTCTGTGTTACACTCCCTACTGCTGTGTCTGTGTGTTACACTCCCTACTACTGTGTCTGTGTGTTACACTCCCTACTGCTGTGTCTGTGTGTTACATTCCCTACTACTGTGTCTGTGTGTTACACTCCCTACTATTGTGTCTGTGTGTTACATTCCCTACTACTGTGTATGTGTGTTACACTCCCTACTGCTGTGTCTGTGTGTTACACTCCCTACTGCTGTGTATGTGTGTTACACTCCCTACTGCTGTGCCTGTGTGTTACATTCCCTACTACTGTGTCTGTGTGTTACACTCCCTACTGCTGTGTCTGTGTGTTACACTCCCTACTGCTGTGTCTGTGTGTTACATTCCCTACTGCTGTGCTGTGTGTTACACTCCCTACTGCTGTGTCTGTGTGTTACACTCCCTACTGCTGTGTCTGTGTGTTACATTCCCTACTACTGTGTCTGTGTGTTACACTCCCTACTGCTGTGTGTTACACTCCCTACTGCTGTGTCTGTGTGTTACACTCCCTACTACTGTGTCTGTGCGTTACATTCCCTACTACTGTGTCTGTGTGTTACACTCCCTACTGCTGTGTCTGTGTGTTACACTCCCTACTACTGTGTCTGTGTGTTACACTCCCTACTGCTGTGTCTGTGTGTTACACTCCCTACTACTGTGTCTGTGTGTTACACTCCCTACTGCTGTGTCTGTGTGTTACACTCCCTACTGCTGTGTCTGTGTGTTACACTCCCTACTACTGTGTCTGTGTGTTACACTCCCTACTGCTGTGTGTTACACTCCCTACTGCTGTGTCTGTGTGTTACATTCCCTACTACTGTGTCTGTGTGTTACACTCCCTACTGCTGTGTCTGTGTGTTACACTCCCTACTACTGTGTCTGTGTGTTACATTCCCTACTACTGTGTCTGTGTGTTACACTCCCTACTGCTGTGTCTGTGTGTTACACTCCCTACTACTGTGTCTGTGTTTTACACTCCCTACTGCTGTGTCTGTGTGTTACACTCCCTACTGCTGTGTCTGTGTGTTACATTCCCTACTACTGTGTCTGTGTGTTACACTCCCTACTGCTGTGTCTGTGTGTTACACTCCCTACTACTGTGTCTGTGTGTTACATTCCCTACTACTGTGTCTGTGTGTTACACTCCCTACTGCTGTGTCTGTGTGTTACACTCCCTACTACTGTGTCTGTGTGTTACATTCCCTACTACTGTGTCTGTGTGTTACACTCCCTACTGCTGTGTGTTACACTCCCTACTGCTTTGTCTGTGTGTTACACTCCCTACTACTTTGTCTCTGTGTTACATTCCCTACTACTGTGTCTGTGTGTTACACTCCCTACTGCTGTGTCTGTGTGTTACTCTCCCTACTACTGTGTCTGTGTGTTACACTCCCTACTGCTGTGTCTGTGTGTTACACTCCCTACTGCTGTGTCTGTGTGTTACATTCCCTACTGCTGTGTCTGTGTGTTACACTCCCTACTGCTGTGTCTGTGTGTTACACTCCCTACTGCTGTGTCTGTGTGTTACACTCCCTACTGCTGTGTCTGTGTGTTACACTCCCTACTGCTGTGTCTGTGTGTTACACTCCCTAATGCTGTGTCTGTGTGTTACACTCCCTACTGCTGTGTCTGTGTGTTACACTCCCTACTGCTGTGT